>NC_053022.1:3333401-3459685 GCF_003073215.2 Triticum urartu | reverse complement strand
TCCCAACTTCAGGTTGGCGACTGGGGTTAGTAAGTTCACCGGTGATTCTAAGCCTGATACTTGGCTTGAAGATTACCGAGTGGCTGTCCAGATTGGTGGAGGCAATGATGAGGTAGCCATGAAGCACCTGCCTCTCATGTTAGAGGGCTCTGCCAGAGCGTGGCTGAATCAGTTGGCACCTAGCAGCATATACACTTGGGAGGATCTCTCCCGAGTGTTTGTCACAACCTTTGAAGGAACATGCAAGCGACCTGCAGGCCTTACAGAATTGCGGTCTTGCGTGCAGAAACCAAATGAAACCCTGAGGGATTACATCCAGAGGTGGATTACGTTGCATCACACAGTGGAGAATGTACCAGATCATCAAGCAGTTTGTGCCTTCAAGGAAGGCATTAAGTACAGAGAATTGAATCTGAAGTTCGGTCGAACCGGAGAGATGTCTCTCAATCGGATGATGGAGATCGCCACCAAGTACGCTAATGGTGAAGATGAGGATCGACTCCGGAGTGGCAAGCATAAGTCAGTCGCCCAGGAAACCGGAGGAAATTCCAGTCAGAAGCAGAAGCGGAAGGCCGAGCCAGCTGCCCCTGGGAAGGCCCTGGCCGTAACCCAGGGAAAATTCAAGGGAAAACCCAAGGGGCCTTGGAACCCCAAGAAAGTTAAGGATCAAGATGGAAATGATGTTTTGGATCTGCCATGTCACATCCACACCAAGAAAGATGAAGAGGGTAAACTTATTTACCCAAAGCATTCCACTCGATAGTGTCGGCTCCTGATCCAGCAGTTCCAGGGCAAACAGTCCAAGGATAAGGAAAAGGAGTCGGACAAAGTTGAGGACAAGGAAGATAATGACGACGGATACCCCCAGGTCAATTCCACCCTGATGATTTTTGCTGATGTTGAAAGCAAAAGTCGACTGAAAGTCATTAACCGTGAAGTGAATATGGTTGCTCCGGCAACACCCAGTTATCTGAAGTGGTCTCAGACTGCCATCACATTCGACCAGTCTGATCACCCCACGCACATCGCCACCCCTGGGAGGCAAGCTTTAGTGGTCGACCCAGTTGTCGAAGGCACTCGACTGACCAAAGTCTTGATGGATGGTGGCAGTGGCCTGAACATACTATACGCAGAAACTTTGAAAGGGATGGGCATTCCGATGTCCAGGCTCAGTACTAGTAGCATGAGTTTCCATGGAGTCATACCTGGGAAGAAAGCCGAGTCACTCGGCCAAATAGCTCTTGATGTGGTTTTCGGTGATTCCAAGAATTACCGAAAGGAAAAGTTGACGTTCGAGGTTGTGGATTTCTAGAGTGCTTATCATGCTATTTTGGGCAGGCCAGCTTATGCACGCTTCATGGCTCGACCATGTTATGTGTATCTCAAGTTGAAGATGCCTGGTCCCAGAGGGGTGATCACTGTTACGGGCAATCGGAAGAAAGCGGAAGAGTGTTTCCAGAAGGGCTCAAAGATTGCTGATGCCCAAATGGCAGTGGTCGAGCTACAAGAGTACCAGAAGACTGCTGATCCGAGTGAGTTGCTACGGGCCAAGAAGCCTGCTTCAGAATCAGCCTTTCAGTCGTCTGGTGAAACAAAGGCAGTTCACATTCACCCGACCGATCCCAATGCAGCTCCGACTCATATCTCAACAACGCTCGATTCCAAATAGGAAGAAGCGCTCATCCAGTTCCTCCGTGAGAACTGGGACATCTTCGCATGGAAGCCTTCTGACATGCCTGGAGTTCCCAGGGGGCTGGCTGAGCACCGTCTATGAGTCGACCCGAAAGTTAAACCTATGAAGGAACATCTTCGACGGTCCGCCGTCCAGAAGAGGAAGGCTATTGGCGAAGAGGTGGCTCGACTCTTAGCAGCAGAGTTCATCAGAGAGATTTACCACTCCGAGTGGCTCGCCAATGTTGTCATGGTCCCCAAGAAGGACAAGTCACTTCGCATGTGCATTGACTTTAAACATATCAATCGGGCCTTCCCGAAAGATCATTTTCCTCTCCCTCGCATCGACCAAATAGTCGACTCGACCGCGGGGTGTGAGTGATTGTCTTTTCTAGACGCCTATTCCGGGTACCATCAGATCCGTCTGTACGGACCCGACGAGATCAAAACAGCTTTCATCACTCCATTCGGATGCTTCTGTTATGTCACCATGCCATTCGGCCTCAAGAATGCCGGAGCCACGTTCATGAGGATGATTCAGAAGTGTTTACTCACACAAATCAGTCGGAATGTGGAAGCATACATGGATGATATTGTGGTCAAGTCACGGAAAGGTTCCGACCTGCTGACTAACCTTGCTGAAACCTTTGCCAACCTCAGGAGGTATGATATCAAGCTCAATCCATCAAAGTGCACATTCGGAGTTCCAGGTGGAAAGTTACTCGGTTTCCTCGTTTCCGAACGGGGAATCGACGCCAATCCCGAAAAAGTTGGTACCATACTCCGGATGAAGCGTCCTGTGCGTGTGCACGATGTCCAGAAGCTTACAGGTTGCTTGGCCGCTCTAAGTCGATTCATTTCTCGTCTCGGTGAAAAGGCATTACCTCTTTATCGACTGATGAAGAAGTCTGACAAGTTCGAGTGGACTCCAGAAGCTGATGCAGCGTTTGCAGAGCTCAAAGCTCTGCTCTCCACCCAGCCGGTGCTTGCTGCTCCAATCAGTAAAGAGCCTTTACTGCTTTACATTGCAGCCACGGGACAAGTTGTCAGTATAGTACTTACGGTCGAGCGGGAAGAAGAAGGAAAGGCCTTCAGAGTTCAGCGCCCAGTATATTATGTGTCTGAAGTTTTGACTCCTTCAAAACAAAGATATCCTCATTACCAGAAGCTTGTATATGGGATTTATATGACCATGAAGAAGGTTGCACATTACTTCTCTGACCACTCCATTACAGTCGTCAGTGACGCCCCACTGTCAGAGATTTTGCACAAGAGAGATGCAACTGGTCGAGTGGCAAAGTGAGCGATTGAACTCCTTCCCCTAGATATCAAGTTTGAAGCAAAGAAGGCTATCAAGTCCCAAGCAATTGCAGATTTCGTCGCCGAGTGGGTCGAACAGCAACTTCCGACTCAAGTTCACTCGGAGCACTGGACCATGTTCTTCGATGGATCTAAGATGCTGAATGGTTCCGGCGTTGGGGTTGTACTGGTTTCCCCCCCCCCCGAGGAGATAAGCTCAGATATGTTCTCCAGATTCACTTCGATTCCTCCAATAACGAAGTAGAATATGAAGCGCTTTTGTATGGGTTGCGCATGGCCATTTCACTCGGCGTCCGTCGCCTCATGGTCTATGGCGACTCAAATTTGGTGGTTAATCAGGTGATGAAGGAGTGGGACATCAGAAGTCCAGCTATGACTGGTTATTGCAATGCAGTGAGAAAGTTAGAGAAGAAATTCGAGGGGTTAGAGCTTCATCACATCCCCCGACTGAAAAATCAAGCAGCTGATGATTTGGCAAAGATAGGCTCCAAGAGAGAAGCCATTCCCAGCAATGTGTTTTTAGAACACATCCACTCGCCGTCAGTCCAGGAGGATCCTTTTACAGAAGAAGCCCCGCAGCCGAAGAGTGCCACAGATCCGACTGAAGTCGAAGTTCCCGCTGTGGTCGACCTAATCATGGAAGTCTTGGCAATCACTCCCGACTGGACGATACCATACATCGCGTATATCCTAAGGAAAGAACTCCCGGAGGACGAGGAAGAGGCTCGACAGATCGTCCGTTGATCCAAGGCCTTCACAGTCATAAAGGGACAGTTGTATAGAGAAAGCGCGACTGGAATCGGTCAGAAGTGCATAACGTCAGAAGAAGGTCAGATAATCCTTGATGATATCCACTCGGGGACCTGTGGTCACCATGTGTCCTCTTGGACCATTGTGGCCAAAGCATACCGAGCGGGATTTTACTGGCCAAGAGCAAATGAAATGGCAAAGGAGATAGTCGACAAGTGTGAGGGGTGTCAGTTCTACTCCAACATGTCGCACAAGCCTGCATCAGCCCTGAAGACCATTACACTCGTCTGGCCCTTCGCTGTATGGGGGCTGGATATGGTTGGTCCATTGAGAACAGGCAGGAGCGGTTTCACACATGTGCTTGTGGCAATCGACAAGTTTACCAAATGGATCGAAGCTAAGCCTATCAAGAATCTCGATGCTAGCACTGCTATCAGTTTCATCAGAGAGTTAACATTCAGATATGGAGTCCCGCATAGCATCATCACTGACAATGGGTCAAACTTTGATTCAGACAAGTTTAGAGCTTTTTGTGCCTCGCAAGGCACGCGAGTCGACTACGCATCGGTCGCTCATCCCCAGTCGAATGGACAAGCTGAAAGGGCAAACGGTCTGATTCTCAAAGGACTAAAGCCTCGACTGATGCGTGATCTCAAGCACGCGGCAAGCGCTTGGGTCGACGAGCTTCCGTCAGTTCTGTGGGGATTGAGGACCACCCCCAACCGGTCGACTGGGAGAACTCCATTCTTTCTGGTTTATGGAGCCGAAGCAGTCCTGCCGAGTGATCTACTTCACAATGCACCTCGAGTCGAGCTCTACACCGAAGACGAAGCAGAACAAGCCCGGCAAGACGCAGTCGACCTCCTGGAAGAAGAAAGAGAAATGGCAATGATCCGATCGACCATTTATCAGCAAGACTTGCGTCAATTCCATGCCAGAAATGTGAAGAGCCGAGCTTTCCAAGAAGGAGATTTGGTCCTCCGAGTGGATCAACAGAAACCGCACAAGCTTTCTCCTACTTGGGAAGGCCCCTTCATCGTCACTAGAGTCCTCCACAATGGAGTGTATCACCTTTACAATGTCGATCGCCAGATCGATGAGCCACGAGCTTGGAATGCGGAACTACTCCGCCCCTTTTACACCTGAATTCTCACTCGGATGAGATGTAATAAGAAAAACATCTGTAGTTTATCTATCAAAGATAAGAGTGTTACAATTTTTCCTATAATTGCTGTCACTTTTGTTTGCGCGTGAAATCCCCCAGTGGGTGGCTTAGCTGCGAATCCGTTTCGCCTAAGTTTGTAAAAAAAATCCTACCGAGTGGTGAGCCAGCCTTCCACTCGGGGGCTTAGCTGCAGCCCAGTGCTCGCCTAAGTGTTTGAAATCCTACCGAGTGGGGAGCCAGCCTTCCACTCGGGGGCTTAGCTGCAGCCCAGTGCTCGCCTAAGTGTTTGAAATCCTACCGAGTGGTGAGCCAGACTCCCACTCGGGGGCTTAGCTGCAGTCCAGTGCTCGCCTAAGTGTTTGAAATCCTACCGAGTGGTGAGCCAGCCTTCCACTCGGGGGCTTAGCTGCAGCCCAGTGCTCGCCTAAGTGTTTGAAATCCTACCGAGTGGTGAGCCAGACTCCCACTCGGAGGCTTAGCTGCAACCCAGTGCTCGCCTAAGTGTTTGAAATCCTACCAAGTGGTGAGCCAGCCTTCCACTCAGGGGCTTAGATGCAGCCCAGTGCTCGCCTAAGTGTTTGAAATCCTACCGAGTGGTGAGCAAACCCCCCACTCGGGGGCTTAGCTGCAGCCCAGTGCTCGCCTAAGTTTGAAAAAATCCTATCAAGTGGAGAGCAAACCTCCCACTCGGAGGCTTAGCTGCAGCCCAGTGCTTGCCTATGTGTTTAAAAATCCTACCAAGTGGAGAGCAAACCTCCCATTCGGAAGCTTAGCTGCAGCCCAGTGCTCGCCTAAGTGTTTAAAAATCCTACCGAGTGGAGAGCAAACCTCCCACTCGGAGGCTTAGCTGCAGCCCAGTGCTCGCCTAAGTGTTTAAAAATCCTACCGAGTGGAGAGCAAACCTCCCACTCGGAGGCTTAGCTGCAGCCCAGTGCTCGCCTAAGTGTTTAAAAATCCTACCGAGTGGAGAGCAAACCTCCCACTCGGAGGCTTGGCTGCAGCCCAGTGCTCTCCTAAGTGTTTAAAAATCCTACCGAGTGGAGCGCAAACCTCCCACTCGGAGGCTTAGCTGCAGCCCAGTGCTCGCCTAAGTGTTTAAAAATCCTACTGAGTGGAGAGCAAACCTCCCATTCGGAGGCTTAGCTGCAGCCCAGTGCTCGCCTAAGTACGGAACACATCCCAATCCGCAAGGACGAGAGGGTGCGAATCTACTGCCACCTTCTCCTTCGGAGCTGCACTATAAATACGAAGTTATTCCGAGTGAAGATCAAGTTCCACTCGATAGATAATCCATGAAGATATTCAACGATAAATCAAGTTCGGATAAGATCCAAAGGTCCCAGACCACAGACTAAAGTACTCGAGCCTCCAACTCGACAGAGTTTAACGGTTACAAAATCCACTCGGCATTCCGAGGCAAATTTAAAGTGAAGCATAAAAGTTTTCCATTCCTCGGGCGGAGGACTGGAAGGGGCGACGAACTCATCCAAGTCGATCCCGTCTGCAATACAGGTGGCAGCAGCGATGAAAGTCTCCATGAAGTCTTGAAAGATGTGCTTCCTGGTATTGGCGACTTGGATGGCAGCCAACTTTTCCTCTCGCGCCTCATTGCAGTGGACGCGGACCAGAGACAGAGCAACGTCAGCGCCACATCTAGCAGAGGATTTCTTCCATTCCGCCACTCAACCTGGGACTTCATTCAGTCGAGTCATCAGGGACTCGAGATCATTCTGAAGCATCGTCCTAGGCCAGAGTGATGTGTCGATCCGCGACATCGCAACCTTCAGCCGAGCAAGATAGTCAACAACGTTGGCAACACGAGACTCCAACCGGAGCACGTTCATAGCAGCCTCGTCCTTCACGAGAGAATTGGCGGGGTCCAAGCCTGGCTCCACTCGACTGGTCTCCTCTTCAAAGTTCTGGCAGAATTCTGTAAACACGATTCAAGAATAAGATAGTGGCTCTACACGAGTTTGGTAACTGCAAGACAGTCGGGCTAGAGTAATTACCCTCAAGCATGACGAACAGCTTCTTGGCGAGTCCTCCGAGATAAGCTTCCAGATCGTTCCTCTTCCCCGCCAGCTCACCTGCCTTGTCATTCAGAGCTATCTTGTCGTTCTTCAGTCGGCTGACCTCTTGGTTAGCCGCGTCAAGAGCAGTTTTCAGTCTGGAGTTCTCCTGTTCAAGAGTACCGACTGAAGCTAGCTTATCTTCAGCAAGCTTCGTTTTGTTCAGAGCCTCCTTCTGTGCCTCGGCAAGATCTTGGTCCTTCTTCTTCAGAGCTTCCTCCAGTTTATCTACAGAACGTCGAGTGAGATCAACATCGAGAATGGACAAAGAAGAAAAGTCACTCGTCAAGAATGGAGAACCCCACCAGCCATACCTTTTGCTTCTTCTCGCGCCTTCTGCAAGTTCTGTTGAGCAAGCTTCAAGTCAAGGTTGAGCTGGATCTGTTTGTTCTCCAACTCGGTGTAGCGAGCCACAAGTTCGCAGGATTTCTGCAAAAAATCAGTCGACAGACGTCCAAGATAAGTTTCTTCCGAGTAACCAGGAGACAATGATGGCGTTTCTAAGACTACAGCCGAATCAAAAACATTCGACAGTAGTCTCGGGGACTACACCCAGTGGGTGCACTCAGCGTGCCCCCACTGGTTTAAAAAAAAGTCGACTGCCCGCAGTCGACAGGATACAGTTCCATTCGACATGGCCTGACCAGACCGAGTGAAGAAGTACAACTACAGAAACACAATATAAAGACTATAGTCGACTGCCAGCAGTCCACCGTAGTCTCGGGGACTACACCCAGTGGGTGCACTTAGCATGCCCCCACTCATCCAAGACTTAACAGACACACCCAGTGGGTGTACAGATATAAAGATCTTCGGAAAAGAGATTCTTCAGACAGCATATCCTAACAGAACAAGTGGTGAGTCGACTGACCTGGACGTTGCTCTGAAGAGCTGAACTCGCGTCGTAAGCTGCTTGGCTGGCTTCCCGGACCACCTTGACCTGCTCCATCATGATCCCTGCCTGGCGTATAGCTTCCTTAGCTGCACCCACTTGGTCCTCAGGGACGTGGTGTGTGGCGAAGAGCGAAGGCGGATTTGCAGTCGACGCCGAGGGCCGCACGCTCGTCAGAGGAACGGCGAAAGTCACAGAAGCCCGAGTGGTATCACCACCGTCCCGAGCTACGGCCTCAGGCGTCGGAGTAGATTGTGGGGTCTTGCCAGCCGACACCTTCCTGTTCCTTCTCACTCTCAGCGGCACTTCGTCGTCGTCATCAGGGAGGTTAATAACATGAGGAGGAGCTACAAGAAAAATTCAATCGACCAGAGTTATAAGAAATCGTCAGTCGACTCAAGGCAGAGCATCAGTGATCGTACCAGGGTTGGAGGTAATAGCGTCTTCCATCTCTTGATCATCGTCCTTAGCGGAGATCTCCGAGGTAGCAGCACTACAAATTTTGAAAGTCAGTCAGCTCGCTCGATGAGTCGACCAAGAATCTGTCACGATCAACAAAGGAAAGCAAATCCTACTATTACCCAGAAATGGTGGGGACAGTCATCTTCATCTTGGGCAGAGCCTTGGGCGGTTTGGACGACGTCGCGCGTGGGTGCTTGGGAGCTTTTTCAGTCGGCGCTGGAGAAGAGGTCCGAGGGCGCTTCGACGACTGCCCAACAGGAGCAGTCGCCTTACCACGTTCCCGCGCAGGGTCATGTGTAAGCTTGGATCGCCTTTCCGAGCGGGGAGGTTCAGCTTCCTCCTCCTCCTCCTCTTCGCTGAAGTCGACATCGTCGTCTCCCTCTCCTTCGCCGTCAGATTCCCACTCTCCTTGTTCGTCTCCATTTTCGCCTCCGCTCGCCTCCCCTTCCTCGGCCTGCTCCTGTGCTCCATTGGGTGTCGAGTACATCTCAGTAATTGCCTGGAGAACAGCAGACAAGACGAAAGTCAATCGACCGATTCAAAGAGAACAAATGAAGAAAGCAAGATCTCGGTCGGAAACACAAGGTCAGACCTGGTCCACTTCATATGTGTTGTCAAGTGGGGGAATCCTCCTGGCTCCTCGGGGGTTGTCTTTGTTCCCTGTGATGCTCGACAGCCACCCTTTCAGCATCTCGTCGGTGACCTCCTCCGGATGAATCCAGGTGGTGTCGTCGAGACCCGAATACATCCACATCGGGTGATCACGAGCCTGAAGCAGTTGAATGCGCCTCCGAAGGAAGACTTCCAGCAAGTCCATGCCAGTCACGCCCTCGCGTACAAGCTGAACCACTCGACCAACCAGCACCTTGACTTGTGCCTTTTCCTCCGGCGCCACTTTCAGAGAGGCAGGTTTTTGCGCTCGGTCCAGAGAGAAAGGGGGAAGCCCAGTCGACTGCCCTGGGGTCACCTGGTCTTGACAGTAAAACCAGGTCGACTGCCAACCACGGACTGACTCGGGAAAAGTGATAGACGGAAAAGAACTCTTTCCCCTCATCTAGATCGCCAGGCCCCCGCCCAGCTGGATCACCTGCGTCCGTTCGTCACTCGACTTGACCTTCTTGACCGACTGGGAGCGACAGGTGAAGATGTGCTTGAAGAGTCCCCAATGGGGGCAGCAACCCAAGAAGTTTTCACACAAGGAAACGAAAGCAGCAAGATACACGATGGAATTGGGAGTGACGTGATGGAGCTGCGCTCCGAAGAAGTTCAAAAAGCTCCGGAAAAAAGGATGAGGAGGTAGAGAAAATTCGCGATCGATATGGGTGGCGAGGAGGACGCACTCACCGTCAAGAGGCTGGGGTTCGACTTCTTTCCCCGGGAGACGCGCAGCTTCATGGGGAATGACTCCCCCCTCGACCATATCATCAAGATCTTCCTGCCGAATCACCGACGGCATCCAGTCGCCCTGGATCCAATCCTTGGGCAGAGCAGTCCTCGAGGAAGATCCGCCCCGAGCGGACTTCTTCCCCTTCCCCTGCACAGCCGCCTTCTTCGCGCGCTCCAGAGCCGAAGTCTTATCCTTCACCATTGTCGCCGGCGAAGCTTGAGCAGACCTACGTCACCAAGGTGGAAGTGGAGGTGGCGGAAGATCTTAGGAAGAGAGGGAGAAAAATGAAGGCGCACTGTTCGGGGGTCCCGAGCCGGTGGCTTATAAGAGGCCGCTTCCGAGTGGCTGACTGGTAGGCCCAGGCAATCCCGTCAAATCCCGCAACAGGCGCGCGCGCGGTACGTGGCGAAAAAGGTGGCGCGGGAATCGAGGAGCTTCCGTCCTATCCCATCCGACTACTGCGGCTGCTCCCGTCCCGCGTGCTTCCCGAAATTCAAATCCCGCAAAATCCGCGGGCTGCAAAACAACTCGTCGAACAGAAGATCCCGTTCATGCCGTCACTCGGAACTTCACAAGTAAATAAATTCACTCGACAAGAGACCAACAATGGATCAAGGCGACTGAAAGAAGTTGACAACGTCATCCGTGACAATTGATCTAGTACAAGACGTTCATATAACACGAAGAACCAGTCGGAAGGGTCCCCAACTCCTTCCCCACTCAAGCCTCGATCCATTCGGGGGCTAATGATGAAGCTATGTACCTAGGGTAGGGGCATGGACCTGTCCTAAGTGCCCTACCTGAGGACATCCCTAGAAGAAGTCACCTTTCAATCGACTTGAAGATATCCCACTCGACGGATTCAAGACACTCGACCATGAAGCTATCACTCGACCGTAAAGCCAACCACTCGACGGCCAGGAGACCTATAGCCACTCCGCACACAAACGGTCGGTCATTAAGTAGCTTTTATGGTCATCATAGCACTTTATTAGAGGCATTACCAGTAACGCCCAGCCTTAATGTACTTAAACCCTGTATTACTGAGGGCAGGAGGGGCCAGGCGAACTCTATATAAGCCACCCCCTCCTCAGTATCAAGGGTTCGCACCCCTGTTATTCACACACATATAATCCAATCGACCGCCTCCGGGCACCGAGACGTAGGGCTATTACTTCCTCCGAGAAGGGCCTGAACTCGTAATCCTTGTGTGTTTACAACTGCTCCATAGCTAAGATCTAGCCTCTCCATACATACCCCCTACATTACTGTCAGACGTAGGGCTATTACTTCCTCCGAGAAGGGCCTGAACTCGTAATCCTTGTGTGTTTACAACTGCTCCATAGCTAAGATCTAGCCTCTCCATACATACCCCCCTACATTACTGTCAGAGTTAGAACCACGACAGGCGGGGCAGGGCAGGGGCGGCTGGGCGGCACACGGCGCCAGCGCAGGGTAGGGGCGGCGCACGGCAGCCGCGCAGGGCAGGGGCGGCGGTGCGGCGGCCGCGCAGGAGAGGGCGCGCGCAGGGGCGCGGGACGAGAGGGGGCGTGCTCACAGGGGGGGCGGCGACGGCGAAGGCGATCAGCCTGACGGCGTCGGTGGCGGCAGCGACAGCGAAGGCGAGCAGCCTGACGGCGTCGGTGGCGATGGCGACGAGGAGGAGCAGGGGCGTCGGGCGGCGACGGCGACGAGGAGGAGCAGGGGGCGTCGGGGGAGAAGTGCGTGATTTGGTCAAAAACTGCTTAGTGTTTGCTTATATAGAAAAGGCTTTGGTCCCAGTTCGTGGCAAAAACCGGGACTAAAGGGTGGCATTAGTCCCGGGTCGTAGCACCAACCGGGACTAATGCCCCCCTTTAGCACCGGTTGGAGCCACCAACCGGGACCAAAGGCCTGTGCTGCCCCGAACCCAAATATTAGTCCCACCTCGCTAGTTGAGAGGGAGGCGCACCTGTTTATAAGGTGCGGTGCGCCATCCCTCTCGAGCTCCACTCTAAAGCAGGCTTTTGGGCCTAACACTGCAATCTATGCTTGTGGGCCTACTGGGCCTACCGCGGGCCTGAATCCTGGCCCATGGTAGGGTTTCTAGTCGTATTCAGGCCGTGGGGGCCCAGTAGGTGGCACTTTTTTTGTTTTTTTTGTTTCTACTTAGAACTAAATAATTATTGTTGCTATATTTAATTTTTTTCCAGTTTTTTTGTTTTGTTTTCTGCATTATTTATTTTCTTTTGTTTCTTGCTTTATTTTTTAATTCTTTTAGCTTTTAGTTTTAGAAAAATTATAAACTTTTTGTTAGTGCTATTAGTTTTCAAATTTGAAAACACTTTTTTAGTTTTTTTGTTTTCTTTGTTGCTTTATTTATTTTATTTTGTTTCTTGCTTTATTTTATAATTCTTTTTTCTTTTAGGTCAGCAAAATTATTAACTTTCTGTTAGTGCCATTAGTTTTACAAAAAAGTTGGCATAGCATACTCGTCTGAAAAAGTTTTCAAATGAACTCTGAAAAAGTTGGCATAGCATACTCGTCTGTTACAAATTTGGCATGGTATCATCATAATAGTTGCGGGAGAAAGTCTTCATTTTTTCTTCGCTTGCGTCATTTGCTTATTGCGCCGTAACCATGGATAATCTTCATCGTTTATCAGGATGCTTGGTCAGCCTTGACATTGAAGGGAGGAATTTCATGAAACCTTTCATAATCTTCAGACATGTCTGTCTTGCCCTCCACTCCCAGGATGTCCCTTTTTCCTGAAAGAACTATGTGGTGCTTTGGCTCATCGTATGATGTATTCGTTTCCTTATCTTTTATTTTTCTCGGTCTGATAGACATGTCCTTCACATAGATAACCTGTGCCACATCATTGGCTAGACGAACGGTTCGTCAGTGTACCCAAAATTTTTCAGATCGACTGTTGTCATTCCGTACTGTGGGTCTACATGTACCCCGCCTCCTGACAGATTGACCCATTTGCACTTAAACAAAGGGACCTTAAAATCTTGTCCGTAGTCAAGTTCCCATATGTCCACTATGTAACCATAATATGTGTCCTTTCCCTTCTCGGTTGTTGCATCAAAGCGGACACCGCTGTTTTGGTTGGTGCTTTTTTGATCTTGGTCAATCATGTAAAATGTATTCCCATTTATCTCGTATCCTTTGTAAATCAATACAGTCAAAGATAGTCCCCTGGACAATAAGTACAACTCATCACAAACAGTGTTGTCACCTCTGAGACGTGCTTCCAACCAACTGCTGAAAGTCCTAATGTGTTCACATGTAATCCAGTCGTCGCACTGCTCTGGGTGTTTGGAGCGCAGACTGTTCTTGTGTTCATCAACATACGGGGTCACCAAGGTAGAGTTCTGTAGAACTGTGTAGTGTGCTTGAGACCAAGAATGCCCGTCCCTGCATATTATTGAGTCCGCTCCTAGCGTGCCTTTTCCAGTCAGTCTCCCCTCATACCGCGATTTAGGGAGACCTATCTTCTTAAGGCCAGGAATGAAGTCAACACAAAACCCGATGACATCCTCTGTTTGATGGCCCATGGAGATGCTTCCTTCTGGCCTAGCGTGGTTACGAACATATTTCTTTAGGATTCCCATGAACCTCTCAAAGGGGAACATATTGTGTAGAAATACGGGCCCCAGAACGACAATCTCGTCGACTAGATGAACTAGGACATGCGTCATGATATTGAAGAAGGATGGTGGGAACACCAGCTCGAAACTGACAAGACATTGCGCCACATCACTCCTTAGCCTTGGTACCATTTCTGGATCGATCACCTTCTGAGAGACTGCATTGAGAAATGCACATAGCTTCACAATGGCTAATCGGACGTTTTCCGGTAGAAGCCCCCTCAATGCAACCGGAAGCAGTTGCGTCATAATCACGTGGCAGTCATGAGACTTTAGGTTCTGGAACTTTTTCTCTGGGATATTTATTATTCCCTTTACATTCGACGAGAAGCCAGTCGGGACCTTCATACTGAGCAGGCATTCAAAGAAGATTTCTTTCTCATCTTTCGTAAGAGCGTAGCTGGCAGGACCTTCATACTGCTTCTGAGGCATGCCGTCCTTTTCGTGCAAACGTTGCAGGTCCTCCCGTGCCTCAGGTGTATCTTTTGTCTTTCCATACACGCCCAAGAAGCCTAGCAGGTTCACGCAAAGGTTCTTCATCACGTGCATCACGTCGATTGAAGAGCGGACCTCTAGGTCTTTCCAGTAGGGTAGGTCCCAAATTATAGATTTCTTCTTCCACATGGGTGCGTGTCCCTCAGCGTCATTCGGAACAGCTACTGCGCCGGGACCCTTTCCAAAGATTACGTGTAAATCATTGACCATAGCAAGTACGTGATCACTGGTACGCATGGCGGGCTTCTTCCGGTGATCTGCCTCGCCTTTGAAATGCTTGCCTTTCTTTCGACATTGATGGTTGGTCGGAAGAAATCGATGATGGCCCAGGTACACATTCTTCCTGCATTTGTCCAGGTATATACTTTCAGTGTCATCTAAACAGTGTGTGCATGCGTGGTATCCTTTGTTTGTCTGTCCTGAAAGGTTACTGAGAGCGGGCCAATCGTTGATGGTCACGAACAGCAACGCCTTTAGGTTAAATTCCTCATGTCCATGCTCATCCCACGTACGTACACCGTTTCCATTCCACAGCTGTAAAAGTTCTTCAACTAATGGCCTTAGGTACACATCAATGTCGTTGCCGAGTTGCTTAGGGCCTTGGATGAGAATTGGCATCATAATGAACTTCCGCTTCATGCACATCCAAGGAGGAAGGTTATACATACATAGAGTGACCGGCCAGGTGCTGTGATTGCTGCTCTGCTCCCCGAAAGGATTAATGCCATCCGCGCTTAAAGCAAACCATACGTTTCTTGGGTCCTTTGCAAACTCATCCCAGTACTTTCTCACGATTTTTCTCCACTGCGACCCGTCAGCGGGTGCTCTCAACTTCCCGTCTTTCTTACGGTCCTCACTGTGCCATCGCATCGACTTGGCATGCTTTCTGTTTCTAAACAGACGTTTCAACCGTGGTATTATAGGAGCATACCACATCACCTTCGCAGGAACCCTCTTCCTGTGGGGCTCGCCGTGAACATCACCAGGGTCATCTCGTCTGATCTTATACCGCAATGCACCGCATACGGGGCATGCGTTCAGATCCTTGTATGCATCGCGGTATAGGATGCAGTCATTAGGGCATGCATGTATCTTCTCCACCTCCAATCCTAGAGGGCATACGACCTTCTTTGCTGCGTATGTACTGTCGGGCAATTCGTTATCCTTTGGAAGCTTCTTCTTCAATATTTTCAGTAGCTTCTCAAATCCTTTGTCAGGCACAGCATTCTCTGCCTTCCACTGCAGCAATTCCAGTACGGTACTGAGCTTTGTGTTGCCATCTTCGCAATTGGGGTACAACCCTTTTTTGTGATCCTCTATCATGCGATCGAACTTCAGCTTCTCCTTTTGACTTTCGCATTGCGTCCTTGCATCGACAATGACCCGGCGGAGATCATCATCATCGGGCACATCGTCTGGTTCCTCTTGATCTTCAGCACCTTCACCCGTTGCAGCATCATTGGGCACATCGTCTGGTTCCTCTTGATCTTCACCAGCTCCCCCCATTGCAGCATCACGGTATTCAGGGGGCACGTAGTTGTCATCGTACTCTTCTTCTTCATCGTCTTCCATCATAACCCCTATTTCTCCGTGCCTCGTCCAAACATTATAGTGTGGCATGAAACCCTTGTAAAGCAGGTGGGTGTGAAGGATTTTCCGGTCAGAGTAAGACTTCGTATTCCCACAATCAGGGCATGGACAACACATAAAACCATTCTGCTTGTTTGCCTCAGCTGCATCGAGAAACTCATGCACGCCCTTAATGTACTCGGAGGTGTGTCTGTCACCGTACATCCATTGCCGGTTCATCTACGTGCATTATAAATAATTAAGTGTCCAAATTAATAGAAGTTCATCATCACATTAAAAGCAAAGTACATACATAGTTCTCATCTAACAACATATAGCTCTCCAGAGCATCTAATTAATTAAACCATACATTGAAACTATGTAAAACATTTTAATGCGAAAACAAAGGCGATCATAATCGCAACCAAGGTAACAATTGATCCAACGGCATAATGATACCAAGCCTCGGTATGAATGGCATATTTTCTAATCTTTCTAATCTTCAAGCGCATTGCATCCATCTTCGATCTTGTGATCATCGACGACATCCGCAACATGCAACTCCAATATCATCTTCTCCTCCTCAATTTTTTTTATTTTTTCCTTCAAGAAATTGTTTTCTTCTTCAACTAAATTTAACCTCTCGACAATAGGGTCGGTTTGGAATTTCCGGTTCACATACATCCTAGATAAATAAAATCTATGTCACGTTGGTCCGCATAATTTTCATAAACAATAAATGAACCAATAGTTATAAAGATTAATATATATACCACATCCGAATCATAGACAGGACGAGGGCCGACGGGGGCGGATACCAAAACCATCGCACTATATAAGATGCAATAATAAAAGTAAGAAAATGATACAAGTATCTATCTAAACATACAAGTAACAATATTTTTCCTTTCAGAAAGAAGATAAGAACAAGAGGCTCACCACGGTGGTGTCGGTGATGAGATCGGCGCGGGTGATCGACGGCGGTGAAGACGGGGGTGGGGCGTGACGGACCGCTAAATCTAGACAAATCTCGAGGAAAATGGAGCTTTGAGGTCGAGCTTCGAGAGGAGAAAGCTTAACTAGTGTGGCTCGGGCATTTCATCGAACACCTCATGTGCATAGGAGGTGAGCTAGAGCACCACAAACCCCTTCCCTCGCCGGGCAAGAAAAACAGAGCACTGGAGTGCTCTGCTCGCGGGCGAGGGTATATATAGGCAGCACTATTGGTCCCTGTTCGTGGCATAAACCGGGACTAAAGGGGAGCCTTTGGTCCCGGTTCAGGCCACCAACCGGGACCAATGGTGGTGGGCCAGGAGCCAGGCCCATTGGTCCCGATTCGTCCCACCAACCGGGACCAAAAGGTCCTGATGAACCGGGACCAATGGCCCACGTGGCCCGGCCGGCCCCCTGGGCTCACGAACCGGGTCCAATGCCCCCATTGGTCCCGGTTCTAGACTAAACCGGGACTAATGGGCTGACCCGGCCTGAACCATTGCCCCCTTTTCTACTAGTGATTAGAAAAGCTTTAGCATACGAACTACACGATCTTTGTGCTAGGCTTAGGATTGCGTCTTGTCCATCACATGATTCTCCTAATGATGTGATCCCGTTATCAACGACATCCAATGTCCATGGTCAGGAAACCGTAACCATCTATTGATCAACGAGCTAGTCAACTAGAGGCTTACTAGGGACATGGTGTTGTCTATGTATCCACACATGTATCTGAGTTTCCTATCAATACAATTCTAGTATGGATAATAAACGATTATCATGAACAAGGAAATATAATAATAACCAACTTGTTATTGCCTCTAGAGCATATTTCGAACAATGTTTTACTTCTTTCTCTTTCCTTCACATCACCACTTATCCTATGTGACACTCCTAAGATAGCACCATTATTCTACACGCCCTAATATCCTGCAATTACTGTTCATACAATCGCTCGCTTCTCCACCGCACACAAAACATGTCTGCTCAGCGAACCACTCCTAATCCATTTCCCTTCTCTATGCGATATATGGGTCATTTCAGCAACTGGCCGGGCGCGATAACTATGACCATGTTATTTTTTCCTTATTCTTTTATTATTTTTATTTCTAGATTTCTATTCTCTTATACTCATCTTCACTTTTGTTTTTCATCCTTCATATTTTCTGTTTAGTTTTCTTGTTATTATTTTCCTAGGTAAATAATGAGTATTTGTATGAGATACATGAGCACTTCTTTTTGAACACGTGCCAAAGCATGAGCATCTCTTTAAGATATATGAAAATTTCCTTCACATGTGAGAATCCTTCCGAAATACTCTTATGGATCTACATGAGCATTTATTTTTAAATACAAGAGCATGTATGAAAATATACACGCCCACTTTTTCATAAAGTCAAACATTTATTTTATTTTGATACATGTGAACATTTTTCATCACACATGAACATTTTAAAAAATTGCTACGCATTTTAAAAAGTAGATGGAAATTTGTTTCGTGGACATGGACATATTTTACAATGCCTTAAAAATTTACTCATTTACTGAAACGATTGTATGAACATTCTATATATTTTTTCTTACTTTCAGATTTTTCTGTGTTCATAAAGGCAAAAATGTGTAGAAGGCCGAACATAGCCCTCGTCGGCCCGCAGCCCATTCCGGGTGTAGAAAGCCCATGTGAGTGAGGCCCACATCTTCCTCCGCTCCTCCGCTGGAAATTACAGAGACGAGCGAGGCTAGGGTTTACACTCTGCTCTCTTCCTCCGAATCAAAGAAGCGGGCGGCGGCGATGTCCTCCTCTCCCGGTCGGTCGTGCTCAAAGAAGGTACCCCTCCCTCCCTCTGCGTTGCGTTGCGTTGGTTCCCCGACTTGACATGTACATGACCGCCGTTTTTCGATTCACTTTCTTGTTCTTGACAGGGGTAGTATCATCCCCATCCATCCATAAACTTAGTTAATCTTGTAAAGCCTTTCTCCTAGGTACTACTAGTAGAAAGTAGTAAGCATTTTGCCTAGGGTTGCAGCCAGTAAATACTAGTATTATTTCTAGTTGATGAACAGATATTAGATTGGCCCTGTGAACTCAACTCATCGGCTGTGGCTGGCAAAATGATTGATTGATTTCCCTACTTTCTTTCTTCCCCAACCAAGACCTACAAGTACGTATTAACTAATTTGCATATATGCTCTGCTTTTCGTGTTCAGATTCAGCAATTAGTACTAGTAATTCTTCTTGCAAAATTGCTTGCGTCAATTCCAGAACGTCTCTTTGTGTTCTCTTACAGTACTTAGTTCATTATTCAGGCTCTGCTTGCTTCTTAATTATGGTGGTAGCTAGTTTAATTTAATGATGTGGCCTGCCTGTAGCGTCACCTTTTCTTTCTAACAATCTGGACAAAGATAAGGTGCTAGCTATTTTAATAAATCTCCATGCTTGTGAAGAACAAACCAGTTTTGGACGGATACAGAAAATGCTCAAACTTCGTCAGTAACATATTCTTCGTAATGAGTGTCTATCGTCAGTGATATATTCTGATATATCATAAGTTTAAGTCCTGCTCTTCGGTTGTTTTCTGAACCTTGATATATATTTTGTGATGATTGGTACAGCTGAATTGTTCGATGGAGGACCTACCGGAGGCTCTGCTGACAGAGATTCTCAAGAGGATCACCAGGACAAGTGATCTCAATTCTCTTGCCCTTGTTTCAAAGCAGCTCTACAAGATAGAGGGGAGTCAAAGGGGTGCTATCCGTGTTGGTTCCGGTCTTTGCACTGCTACAGAAGCACTGACATCATTGTGCGCCCGGTTCCCAAATCTGCGGAAAGTGGAAATCGATTACTCTGGTGGGATACCTGGACATGGAAAGCAGCTGGACAACAAAGGCATTTCGGTGTTTTCATCTCACTGTTACTCGCTGATTGACCTCACCTTAAGCTTCTGCTCATGCATCGATGACTCTGGGCTTGCTTGTTTAGCGAATTGCAAGAAATTGGTGTCTCTCAGGCTCAACTCCACACCACAAATAACTTCGATTGGGCTTTTCTCGGTTGCAGTTGGTTGCACAAGTCTATCTAATCTCCACTTTATTGATTGCGAAAAAATCGACAGTGTGGAGTGGCTGGAATACCTTGGTAGAGATGGATCGCTGGCAGAGCTTGTAGTGAAAAATTGCCAAAGAATCAATCATCACGACTTCCTAAAGTTTTGTTCAGGATGGATGAAGCTCCAGAAGTTTGAGTTTGAGAGGAAAAGAGGAAAATATGATCTTCTTGATCCAGGTAATGTGGTCTATGACTCCTCGTACGATGCTCACAACATGGATGTATACGATTTCTGCTGTGAGAGTTTGAAGGATTTAAGGTTGGCGCATATTGAAACTTGGCCAGAAGCAGGACTTCGAGTTCTCCTAGGGAAGTGTAAAGCATTGGAGAAGCTTTGCCTTGAGTATGTTCGTGCCCTAAATGACAATGACATCATTGTATTATCTCGGAGCTGCAGCAACCTTAAAAGCATCACACTTTGGCTTAACCTGCAGCTCTACTTGCGTGATGTCAGCTATTGTGAAAGCAGGATGTCATTTACAGATAACAGCCTTTACGCTCTAGCCCTAAACTGCCGTATGCTTCAGATGGTGGACCTCAGGTTTACAGGATGTTCCCGTGACTGGCCATCAGAAATAGGGTTCACACAAGAGGGTTTTCTGGTGCTCATTCAGTCCTGCCCGATTCGTGTTCTGGTGCTAAACAACGCCAACTTCTTTGATGACAAGGGGATGAAGGCCCTCTCATCCTCACCAAATCTGGAGACACTCGAGCTCATATTGTGTCATGCGGTAAATGGTGTTGGGATGCGCTTCATTGCGCACACCCCATGCTTGAGTAATCTCACACTTCGGGCGTGTCATAAGGTGACTGATGTAGGAGTGGCTGAACTGGGACGTGCACATAAGTTAGAGTCTTTGGTCATTGAGCATTGTGGTAGGGTCTCTTTGCAAGCTGCACAGGGTGTTGCCAAGTCAGTTCACTACTCCAGGAAATGTTCAGATGCCCTGAAGAAGAAACTTGGTTTGTCAGTATGAATTTGCTGCTGAAGTCATTATTAAGTTTTTGACTGTGCACCAGTGGACAAGGCTGTGCATCATCCGACCCAGACTCACCTCTCTGAACTTTTTGTTGCCTTGCAATGACTTTCCTTTATGACAGTCTAATGATGATCTTTGGACGGCATCTGGTGAATGAAACTTTAATAGTATGCACCACTTGTGTACTAATATCAACCGTACGTAATTCTGTTTGCTTAATTCCTACTCTCTGTAGCCGTTTCAAAACCGGCATAAGTAGGCCCCAAGATTCCCTGTTTTTGCTGTGGAGGCACTATATGACCGTTTGGTGTTACTTATTTGTATTATTTAAGCAAATGTCATGAACTCTTTTTTATTGCGGAAGTGATTTTGAAGACATATATATCTCCCTGCTATGTCCGCGTGGCAATAATATTATGTGCAAGTTTTGATGGACATGTACAAAGGCGGCATGTTTGTTTTGTTGATATCAACTCTACTGAAGAGAAGTGCATTGCTGCACGCAGCGCATCGACGGCTGGCACAGCATTGCGATTAGTAGCGGCCAGACGTGCTACTTGGAGTATTTCATGTATTCGAAGAACAATGCGCTGACAGAAAAACTGACACACGCTGCAGAGCACTGTCCGTGTGCAGGGGAGAGGACGAAATATTACCGTTGCACTGAGGCACTGTATAACGTAAACACTTTTCGCCATGGATGTATTTAAGGACTATGCTCCCGGTCGTTTGCACGTCATCATTCAAACATGCACAAGCATCTCGCGTTAGAATCCCAATATCCCTCCCTCGCTTGAATCATATGTTGTGCATTTAGCAGGACTGTGCAACGTGGGTGAAGCAGAACTACATGTAATCGCCATTTTAATGTAATATTCCATTAGATGTAATAAATCACCCGGGCTGTTATGTACAGCGGTCGGCCGGTAAAAAGTCTGGATGTACCTCAGCGGCCGAATCCGGCGAGCCTACGGCCGATTCGGCCACAGCGGCGCCGCCCGCGGCCAACACGCACGCCCCCTCACGCGCCTCTGGATCTCTTGCCGCCAAGGTCGATCTGCAGTACGGGCGACGGGAGCGAGCCAGTGAGCTATAGATTTTAAGGAAGAAGGACTAAAGAGGTCACCCAAAGTCCAAGGCCACCATCGTCGTCGCTCCGGAGATCGCCATGAGCAGAGCAAGGCGGACCAGGAAGCAACGGCTGCCGTTCTTGCGGTTCAGCGTGTTCTTTGCCTCCCAGTCGAGAAAGGGACGCAAGGCATGCGCCCGAGCTGTGCCCCCACATGACACGCTGACCCGTACAAAACTTTGTGGACAAATCGCCGGGCCCAGGTGCCAAAAAACAATGCCCCACGCTGCACGGTCTGTCCACTTTTAAGCGTCAGACCTGTACCCGGGCCGAGCCCACCAGACTGTATCGAGCGATGTATCTTCACTTTACTCTATTCGCAAATCATATTGCATGGATCACCATGCGATGCGCGACCGGCCGGATAGCTGCCGCTACGTGCAGGACGAGTCCGCTCTCGGCCTATTTCATCTCTTTTCAAGGGGTTCAGATTTCTGAATCCTTTTATTTTAGCTCGTTGCATCAGTTCAGCTTGTAGGAAGAGCATTTGCTTTGTATTTGTAGCTCATCAAGATGCCAACTTTGCTTTGCTGGCCATGTACTTTATACTTGCGCTAAAATGAAATACGCGCTTTTCCCTTGCTGAAAAAAGGGAGAATGATTTATTTATTTACATTAGCTCCTGCACGCCATGATCGTGGAATATTTACTAGTACAAAACAAACAATGGGAGGACACTCCGGAGTGAAACGACGGCTGAGCCGATGAGCAGGATGAAAGAGAGGAAGCTAGAAGTTAATGCCTTGTCATGTTCGGGTTTTTCATAGCAACGCACAAAGAGAGGAAGCAAGAGGTTCATTAGTCCAACTATCGTCACACTTATTACAAAAGCTGAATTTCAATAGCTCATGACCTGTAGAGTTTGCATCACTGTCTAGGAAAATTTTCACAGGAGAAAATTAATCTGTCATTTTTTCCACAGGAGAAGATAGAGGATAGATGGCGACACTGAAGAAGGAAAATTTTGGCATGTCGGATGTTACACGGCAACCAACACATACGCGGGCTGGTAGATGTACAGAAAGCGCCGGTAACCCACTTGAGTTTGTATTTTCTTTGGTTTGTGTGGTCAAGATGCTGCTTGGCTGCACAGGCTTTGAGTTCCAGAAGTTGCAGGTATGGCCTCATATTCCCTCGGACATGGCTTCCAACAAGACTTATGGTCCAGGATTTGTATTAAACAGAATTCAACACTGAAACCTTTATTTCTACCATAGCCGGTGGATAGAATTCAAGCACGGAATTTTCCAGCAATTTGTAGTTACATTGTGCCACCAGTCATGTGTCCTTGATCTAAATGTTTGGTCCATGTATCAGCTGAAAAGCGAAAAGAGAAACATTTTTTTAGGATAGCTTAAGACATATATACTGAAGCAGTTTTGTAGTGATCAAATGAACAAGGAAATACTACCAAAAAATCACAGGGGATACCATCAAGGAAAAACCTTTTATCCTTACCATCGACAGAATTTCTAGCATGGAATTTTTCCCACAATTGATATTTTGTTCTACTACTATGCAGCATCTGAAAATAGAAAAGGGGAACATTAGTACTGCAGAGAATAGCTTAAGACAAAACATAATTTTCACCACACTTGCTTTCCCGTTATGACTGATGACTTGTTTCAGCTTGGTTAGGTGCATGCCAACTTCTCTCTTCAGGAAATTTAGCAGCGAACATACCACTGAACAATTATCGAGCTCAGAGAACAGCTCCCTTTATCCCTTTCTGACACAGAAGGAGATAAGAGAAGTGGATACCGGTTCAGAGTTCTGAGTTCAGAAACCATTTCTAACAAGTTCAGAGTTCAGATAACAACTTCCAACATAAGACAGCCATGTACATACTCATAAGAGAAGCGGATACCCATTCAACACTGAAAATCCATCATAATTAAGCTCAGCTAGTGAGGATGTACAACCACCGTACGGCGAGCACCCCCATTATCACTCGCCATTATTCCAAAGCAAATGTTATTCTAGCTTGCTCAGTGCCTTCTCAGATTTTCGACAGAATATTGATTACGCATAAATTACAAAGGGGCATACCTGGGAATATTGGCGTGTTAGATGTTACAAGAAATCGACAACGTACGTGGGCCGGCAGGCGTCGACCAAGTTGAGCTTGGATTTTTGCGTCAGTTTTTGTGGTGAAGATTCTGCTTGCTGTACAGGCTATGAATTCCACATGACTTGTATGGTTGTACAGTGCCACTTCACCGTTTTCCTCTGGCACATGACTTCCAACAAGACTTGGGTCCCAGCATTTGTACTAACCACAATTTAACACTGAAACCTTAGTTTTACCACCAGGCAACAGCACGGAATTTCCTTACACTGCGCCACCAGCCACGAGTCCTTGAGCTAATTATTTTGTTCTATGTACTGAAAACTGAGAAGGGAAGCATATAGAGGATAGCTCAAGACTGAAGCAGTAACAGGTTACATGATCAAATATAAACTGTTAGAAGAAAGCGAGGCTGCGGCACTGAAGACAAAGGAGAATTAAAACATTCTGTGTCATTTTTCTGGATGGATGAGAAAAGAAAATAGAGGAAGAGATAGCCACACTGAAGATGGAAAACAGGCAGCCCAGCAACAGCTGCCAAAGGGATGTGCCAGCGTCCAAACAAGAGCATTGATGTGGTTGTGCTTATATTTTTCCTTTTTCGCCTCATTTCCAAACCTGTGCTTGCTTGATGTATGAACCCTGGTTTGTGCTTAATCTGTAAAGCCGAGGGAGAGCCTGTTTCGAGAGATTGGATAATTTGTACGTACACTGAATTTTGGCATGGATGTACCTAAGTGAAATAGTTCGGTTCTACTGATTATTATTCTCTAAAGTATGCAAGAAATAGTAACAATTTCCACCCTTTTGATTAATCATAAA
This sequence comes from Triticum urartu, assembly GCF_003073215.2. Lineage (NCBI taxonomy): Eukaryota > Viridiplantae > Streptophyta > Magnoliopsida > Poales > Poaceae > Triticum > Triticum urartu. The sequence continues at coordinate 3,435,172 of NC_053022.1, read as the reverse complement.
TTACAAAGGGCATACCTGAGAATATTGGTGTGTCGGATGTTACACGGCAACCAACACGTACGTGGGCCGGCAGACCTGCAGAAAGCGCCGGTGACCGACTTGAGCTTGGATTTTTGCTTCAGATTGTGTGGTGATGATACTGCTCTGCTGTACCACCTTTGAATTCAACACAAATTGCAGCCACAATTCAACAAGATTTGGGGTCCAAGATTTGTGTGGACCACAATTTTGCAGCAACTAATTTGTCATTGCGCTGCGCTACCAGTCACGAGTCCTTGTGCAAAATATTCTCTTCTTTTTTCGTTGCAATCAACATACATGGGCCAACAGACGTACGGAAAGTGCTAGTAACCCACTTAAGCTTAGATTTTTACTTCAGCTTGTGTGGTGAAGATGCTGCTTGGTTGCACAGGCTTTAAAACTCCACAAGTTACAACCACTACCTCATTTCCCCTCGACACATGACTTCCATCAAGATTTGGGGTCCAGGATTTGTTTTAAACAAAATTCAGCACAGAAGCCTTTATTTTTACCATGGACATAATTCCAGCACGGAATTTCCCCTCAAATAATAGTTGTGTTGCGCCACGGGTCACGAGTCGTTGAGCTAAATCTTTTGCTCTATGTACCAGCTGAACAGCAAAAACGGAAACATTTTAGAAAATATGACACAAGCTGCTTCAGTTTCTTCATAATTGAAGCAGTTACCAAAGAAATACTATCAAACAAATCACAGGAGAAACCATCAAATAAACAAAGAAATACTATAAAAAAATTGACAGGAGATATACCATCAAATGAAAACTCTACTGCATTATTGTTGTTAACTCAAGTCCATTCAGTGCATAAGTTGTCGACGGAGAATTGGGAAAGATATGCGTAGGCGTACCCATAGGTATTGCTTTCTATGAACAATTCATGTGTGTGTTCTCCACAGGAATGACGAAAGAAAATAAAAGAAGAGATGGCGACATTGAAGAAGGAAAAAACTGGCAACCCAGCAACAGCCACCAAAGGGACATGCTAGCGTCCGAACCAGAGCTTGGAACTTACAGCAGGGAGAGATGGTGGCACTGAAGAATAGTCATCCAGCAACAACTTCCACTCAACTCGTGTGTGTTCACTGAGGACCTCATAACACTATTTAAACATCAGTAGAGTTGCAATTTGTATTGAATCACATCACCCAGCCAAACACACCATGCAAACACTAGGCAGCAAGCCATGTTGCTCAACACCTTTGTTCTACCTCTACTGCCTAATGCTAGTGTCATGCCTTCATCTCTTGGAAGAAGCACATGCAGCACGCCATGGAGGGATCTCGCTGAGGTCTCAGCGCATGGCCCTCCTCCACTGGAAAGCTACACTTGTGAGTCCACCGCTGCAGATGAGCTCCTGGCAGGAAAACATCAGCCCGTGCAACTGGACGGGCATCATGTGCACAGCCATTCGCCATGGCCGCCGCATGCCTTGGGTAGTGACCAACATTTCCCTGCCGGATGCTGACATCGGTGGCCAGCTCGGTGAGCTCAACTTCTCAGCACTTCCATTCCTTACATATATTGGCCTTCAGAACAACAGTCTCCATGGTGTACTCCCAGCTAGTATCAGTTCCCTGTCAGCTCTTTCGGAACTTTATCTTCAAATCAACCAGCTCACAGGAAAAATTCCTTATGACATTGGTGCCCTGCAAAGTCTCAGGGTGCTTGGTCTCGCACATAACAAACTCACAGGGAAAATTCCTTATGAGATTGGTGCCCTGCAAAGTCTCAGATTGCTTGGTCTCTCATTTAACAGACTCATAGGACATATTCCGGCATCTCTGGGTAACCTAACAATGTTAACTACTCTTGACATTAGCCAAAACAAGGTATCAGGTCCTATTCCTGAGGAGATTGGAAGGCTTGTCAACCTATAATTTCTACAACTAAGCACCAACACATTAAGCGGCACAATACCAAAAACCCTTGGAAATTTGACCCAACTAAATACTTTGTTTCTCCATAGTAACCACCTTTCAGGAACTATACCCCAAGAACTAGGCAGGCTAGTCCATTTGCAAAAGCTTGCGCTTCATGTAAATGATTTTTCAGGTCCAATTCCAATCTCCATAACCAATCTTACTAAGATGAACACACTTATTCTCTCCGATAATCAAATCACAGGCCCAATACCCCCAGAACTAGGCAACCTCCATATGTTAAACCAACTTTTGTTGTACCGAAATCAAATCACAGGCTCAATACCCCCAGAACTAGGCAACCTCACTATGCTCAATAACCTCAGTCTCTACGAAAATCAAATCACAGGCCCAATACCTTCAGAATTGGGTAAACTGCTAAATCTCCAAGTATTAGAATTTGCAGGCAACCAAATATCTGGCTCTATTCCTGCCAGCTTAGGAAATATTACCAAGCTAGTAGCACTATCCCTCTCTACAAATCAGATAACCGGTTCCATCCCCAAAGAGATTGGCAATCTGATGAACCTTGAAACTTTAAGGTTGCATCTGAACCAAATTTCAGGATCAATACCAAAAACTTTTGGGAAGCTGCAAAGCATCCATGATCTGCGAATCTTCAGTAACAAATTATCAGGTTCTCTTCCTCGAGAGTTTGGAAACCTCACAAACCTTGTTAATCTCGTGATAACAAACAACTCACTTTCAGGACCTTTACCTGCAAATATTTGTTCAGGTGGAAAACTTCAAGATCTCGTTGTCGCATCAAATATGTTCAATGGCCCCATTCCAAGGAGTTTAAAGACATGCACAAGTTTGGTTATAATTGACATTAAGTTGAACCAACTAACAGGTGATATGTCTCAGCATTTTGGTGCGTATCCACATCTCACATGGATGAACTTGGCATCCAATAGAATCACTGGTCACATCTCACCAAATCTAGGAGCATCTACCCAGCTAAAAGTACTAACACTAGCACATAATATGATCACGGGTTCCATACCCCGTACCGTTTCTAAATTGTCGAACCTAGCAGTGCTAAGACTCGATTCTAATCATCTCAGTGGTGAGATTCCACCTGAAATCTTTAGTTTAGCAAATCTATATTACCTAGACTTATCATCGAATCAGTTATCTGGATCCATACCTACACAAATAGGCAAGCTAAGCAATCTAGAAAACCTTGATATATCTGGGAACAGACTGGATGGATTAATACCTGAGAAACTAGGGTCATGCACAAAACTACTGTCCTTGAAGATCAACAACAACAAGTTCAGTGGGAGTTTGCCTGGTGCGGTTGGAAATTTAGCGGCCCTGCAGATCATGTTAGATGTGAGCAACAATAACCTAAGTGGTGTGTTGCCCCAGCAATTTGGGAAGTTGGAGAAGCTACAATTTCTGAATCTATCACATAATCAGTTCAGTGGCAGCATTCCATACTCCTTTGCAAGTATGGTGAGCCTTTCAACACTTGATGTGTCCTACAACAACTTGGAAGGACCAATCCCAACAGCACGGCTACTCCAAAATGCTTCGGCAAGTTGGTTTCTTCCCAATAAAGGTCTGTGTGGTAACCTCTCTGGCCTGACACCTTGTTATTCGACTCTACTAGTTGTTCACCCTAAACGGAATACACTTGGTTTGCTTTTGCCAATTGTAATTGTGGTGGGTTTCGCCATTGTTGCTGCAATTCTTGTCTTAATAATTCTTAGTCGTAACAAGAGAAAACCACAAGAAGGTGTCACAGCTGAAGCAAGGGACTGTTTGGAATTTTGACGGAAGATTGGCATTTGACGATATTGTAAGGGCAACAGAAGACTTCAATGATAAGTACATCATTGGAACAGGAGGATACGGCAAAGTATACAAGGCACAACTTCAAGACGGGCAGCTAGTTGCTGTGAAGAAGCTTCATCAGAACGGAGAAGAGTTGGATGATGAAAGAAGATTTCGCAGAGAAATGGAAATCTTAGCACAGATCCGACAACGAAGCATTGTCAAAATGTATGGATTCTGCTCCCATCTAGTGTATAAATTTCTTGTCTACGACTACATTGAGCAGGGCAGCCTCCACATGACATTGGAAAATGAGGAGCTAGCAAAGGAATTAGATTGGCAGAAGAGAATTGCTCTTGCAACTGATGTGGCTCAAGCCATATCTTATTTGCACCACGAATGCAGTCCACCTATAATACACCGAGATATCACGAGCAACAACATCTTGCTTGATACAACCTTCAAGGCTTTCGTCTCAGATTTCGGCACGGCAAGGATTCTAAAGCCCGATTCATCAAATTGGAGTGCACTAGCAGGAACGTATGGCTACATAGCTCCTGGTATGTACTAATATAACCTTTCTTCTCACCTCAGAAGAATTCACCTCTATCCATTTGTTCCTGATTCTAATAATTTGATTTTGTGCAGAACTGTCATACACATCTGTTGTGACGGAGAAATGTGACGTCTATAGCTTTGGCGTGGTTGTGCTAGAGGTAATCATGGGGAAGCATCCAAGGGATCTATTGGGCGATAATTTGCCAAGGGGGGAACAAGGTTTATTGGTGAATGATATTCTGGACCAACGGCCGACGACACCAACAACAACGGGAGAGAATAGCTTAGCTCTGCTCATCAAGCTGGCCTTCTCTTGCTTGGAATCTTCTCCACAAGCAAGGCCAATCATGCGGGAGGCATACCAAACACTCATGCAGGAACCCTCTTCTAATCCATATCCCGTGCCTTTCAGTGCACTTGCATTGCAGCAAGTAATGAATGCATGCTGATATATGATCCAAGTTCTAGTGAGAAGCCAGGGTCGATTGCAGCGGAAGCCGGTTTAGGTTTCCGTTTTGCCTCGACTCACTCATATGCCACTTATATATGTTGAATTCTGTAATCATGTCATGTCATCTCGTAGGTTTTTTTCTAGCAAAAATAAAAACCGGTCCATGCAGCATGAGGCTGTTCACGACATGGACGGATCAGTAGCTGCATGTTATTACGATCGGCTAGTGGGATCGCACGACTACCAGCCATAGTGGCTTAGAAATTGGGGGATGGTCAAGGGACGTGGGATGATGGCACGTCCGCACAGCTTGAACATGGCACAAGATTCAGATCTCTCTGTTAGTTAGTTGAGCTAATTTTTTTTTTTGGAAAAGGGGTGATTCCCCGGCCTCTGCATCAGAAAGATGCATACGGCCCTCTTATTAACCAAAAAGCAGTGTCAACATGGTTTCAAAGGTCTCAAAAAAATAAAAGCACAGATAGCTCACACAGAGCCAAAAAGGGGCTAGAAATACGATCTAGCCGAGAAAAGACGCCACAACCGGCTGGCTAAAAAAGATAGGAAATCTAAGCAATCCTATTACATAACCGCCATCCAAACCGGTTGAAAATATCCCGAGCTACCATCTCCCATCGGAAAGACCCAGTAACCAAATGCTCCCTGGCCTCCGTCTGATGACCTATTTAAATAAAGAGGAGAACAAAGCAGAAAATCTGCAACGCTTTACGCAGCGCAAATATCCTGAGTGTTTACTGATTCTTCTACCTTCCGTTTCTGCTCCAACAATATATACCTCGGGATGAGTTGATGACTCATTTTAAGTCTATGTGTTTGTAGATACTCTCCTGATCAGTGAAAGATCACTATCGAGTGCCCGTGGTTTTTCCCGCAAGGGTTTTCCACGTAACAATTAGTGTACCGTCTTCTTGATATTTCTCTATTTGTTTACTTGCCTATTTCTAGCATACATAAATATAGTTCGTCTGGCTGGTTGCTTTTAAAATGTATGTGGTATCTATGCTTATATTTGTTTAGATGTAATACCCACATGTGACACTTTGTCGGTTCTTGTGTGGCAAGGATACTTGGAATGGTGTACAAATATTTGTCCCGTTTTATCTACTTTTGCTCCCAGGAACATGAAGATGAAAAAAAGTAATCCAAAACTGGCATAAGAGATTCACATGGAACAACAAATAATCAGCTACTACTGTTTCAAGCATTGCCCAGAGATTGGCACCTTATGTTAGGCATGCGCAAGTAAATGCAGCCTCCTTCTTACTTCTTATGATGGCACAAGATGAATGGTGTGAAAAGACCCAGGCTACAAAAAAGAAAGACAGGGTCACTCCATCAGAGGAAGTAGATAACAACAGGACGACATACCAACCGTGCAGAGAACAATGGAAACCCACCATGAGCAGGTGTACAGAAAGCGACAGTATAGAATTTCAGCGGATCGAGTACCCACTTGAGCTTGGAATTTTTCTTCAGTTTGTACATGTGGTCAACATGCAGTTTGCTTGTACTTTTAATTCCACAAATTGCAGGCAGCCACTGCCTCATTTTGATTGGGCTAGGTGCCTGCCTACTTCTTTCTGCAGCAAATTCAGCAGCTGAGACAGTAGTCTGGACTCTGGACTATCGTACAGAGAGCAGCTCGCGTCGTCACTTCCCATTATCCCGAAAAAGGCATCTTCTACCTTGCTCAGTGCCTTCTCATATGTTGATTGGGTTCTTTCGACTGATGATGGGAAGTCGACGAGTGAATTTAGCACCCTTTTGATCACTACACAAACCGTAACCCACTTGCGTTCTTTTCTTCAGTTTGTGTGGTCTGTTAGGAATAAGCCACACGGTGGCTGTGGTGGCGAGTGTGCGTGCTGGTGGAACTGGGCATTGGTCGTGCCGAGTCTGTAGGTGTTCGTTGTGTATGTAGTTTGAGTTAGACTCCAGTTTGTTAGTGCATGCAAGATTGGTCAAGTCGTGGAGTTGGTTAGTGGCCATGAGAAATGGCGGTAGACTTAGCCCATGCATTAATTAATTAATAGACTAGCTGTGCATGGTGGGCGTGGCGTGAGTTTAGGATTAGTTGGTAGTGGAGATACTCTTGTTATGCCTATTTAAGTTGAGTACGTGAATGAAAAGCCGTGCGGGCTGAGAAAACAATGTAGTGCTTATGAGTGCCAACACTAGTGCAGAACCGGGTTTTAGCGCCGGTTCGTAAGGGCCTTTGGTGCCGATTCTGCAACGGGCACTAAAGAGTGGGGACTAAAGGTCCCCCTCCTTTAGTACCGGTTCATGACGAACCAGCGCTAAAGTGCCACCACGTGGCACGAGCCAGGCCAGGGTGCGTGCATGACATTAGTACCGGTTGGTAACAACCGGTACTAAATGTTTGGGGGTGTTTTCGTGTTATTTTTTATTTTTCCTTTAATTTTATGTTTTCAATTTAATTTAGTGATTATTTTAGTTGTTAAATTAGTAGGTGAAAGTATCGCAGATTAGTTTCGACTAGATGCATGTGGATCCTAACTAGCTAAGTGAAGTATATGCCATATCCATATTATACTTGATCACTTAATTATAGGTGATCAGGTATAATATGGATATGGCATATACTTGATCACTTAGCTAGGATCCATCCAGCTGAAACTAATTTGCGGTTTCTTTCATAAATGATATAATAACTCATCATCATCATCATATTAATATAAAAACTCTTGCATCATATCATCAACAACAGTAAACTAGCTAGCTAAAAATCATCACAGTCGTCATTACCACTGTTCAATCATCATAGTCATTACCGCTATCTAATCACCACCAACACTAGCTTAAAGGAAAAACATTCACTTGTACCAGAAGCAAAGATATCATCGAGTTCAACATGGTCATGATATTATAAGCGTTCATAATTAACACCACAAAAGCAAATCACCCCTTTGAGATTAAGTTCAGGACGAAGAACACGGACATGAGAGGACAAAAGTACTAAGAGTATGAACTAGCTAAATCACTTCTGCTGCTCTCTCTCAGGTAAAATAGCATAGAACATGTATAGCTCTCCTGATTCATCATACTGGAGCATGCAGATGAACCTATCTCCTAATCATGGGCTGCGCTTCTCATTGTTGCCCCCTAGTACTTCTCTGCTGGGATCGTTAACAATTTTGCTCTAATCTTTCACTATTAAGCATTCATCGCTTTTAGAAATCATGAATGCACTCATGTGGAATGTAGGATATCTTGGCCGTAAGCTAACCATTGACATGTGACCTTTAGTCTCGATCCACTGAGGCACAACTGTCATCGGGAGTCCCTGTTGAAGAACATCGTATAGTAATTAATATACTTAGCAATGAAAGTTTAGCAAAAAAAATAATGTATGCAAAAGATGCACTGAGGACAAATAGTAAAAATCTTACCATCTTTCGTAAATATATGTGACCGTAGTTTAATACGATCACTATTGGTCGCACGTTTTGAGTACTAACATTTCTAAGTCCAGGAAGAAAATTTGTCTTAACAGTATGAAGATCCTCAAGCCATGAAACATAATGACTTATCTCCTCGTAGTTTAGTGCAGCTCCGGAACAGTAGTAGGTCCTATCTACCAAATGCCGGACATGTTTGCTTGAATGGAAATAAGCTGTCAATGGAAATAAGTTGTCAACTATTTTTGAATAAACAATATCAAAGACATAAATATGGTTGAGAAACTCACATAATGGTAGAACTGGAGGCGTCTGCACATCGACCCAGATGTCGATATTACCTTCAATATCATCTTCCGGACGAATATCAAAGGTGATAACCATATCAGGCTCAAATGCATAAGCCTTGCATAGTGCTTGCCAAATTTTGCATTCAAAATAGATGTACGTGTCTGCATTGTATAATTTGACGTTGAAATTATAACCATGCTCGGTCTTCAGGTAAACTCTCTTTACCTCCATAGTTTCCATAGCACTGAAACCTATCTTATCCAAGATAAAAATTCTTGCATGGCAGGGGATGCGCTAGTAGAACAGTAAAAATTTAAAATTGTAAGTTGAAGCAAATGAAGCATAAGTATAATGCTTATATTACGAAAAAATAATTGTCGTTGTGACTTACTGTATCCACCTCGAATGTCTCATCCAGCTTGATGCTGAAGCGCCTATTATCAACAAGGAAATTTTTGTCGCACAGGCCGCGTTGGTCTTCACAGTGTTTGCACATAATGAAATATTTTTCATCGTCAGACAACATTTCCTATGTTCATATAGGTGAAACATTAATTATAAACACTTACTATCTAACATTAATTAATATCTAGCTAATTCTAATATTCATCTAACATTTGACATTAATTAATATCTAACATATATTTCTATATAATTCATCTAACATTTGACATTAATCTAACATTTATATAAACTAAAAATATATAAAAAAATCATTAAAATTAACATCTAGCTAGTTAAGTTCTATATATAGGTGAAACAATATTACTAGTTCTATTATTTCAACTAATTCAACTAGTTCTATTAATTCAACTAAGCATTTACTAAAAATAAACTAGTTATATTAATTCAACTAGTTCAAATCTTATATACCTAATTAATATCTAGCTATAATTCATCTAACAATTGACATTAATATTTAACTTTTCTATCTAATTCATATCTAATATTTCACATTAATCTAACATTCTTATCTAGGTAATTCATCTAATTAACAATTTGACATGCATTAATCTAAAAAATAGAAAACAGAAAATAAGTAAAAAAAATTGTGTGTGTGTGTATGTGTGTGTGTGTGCGGCGTACGGGCGGCGGCGCGAGACGGCTACGACGGGGACGGCGCGACGGGGACGGGGACGGCCGGGGCGCGCGCGACGACGGGGACGGGGACGGCCGGGCGCGCGCGACGACGGCGACGGGGACGGGGCGGGGCGGGGGCGTGGGCGGCGACGAAGACGAACAACTAACTGAAAATTTTCGTATGTGTTGTATATATAGGAGAGGCCTTTAGTACCAGTTGGAGCCACCAATCGGTACTAAAAGCCAACTTTGGCCAGGCGAAGAGGCGGGAAGAGCAGGCCATTAGTACCGGTTGGTGGCTCCAACCGGTACTAAAGGGTACCGGTTGGAGCCACCAACCGGTACTAAAGGTGGTGCGCTGCCACCCGCGGTGCACAAAGTTTAGTCCCACCTCGCCGGGCGAAGGGCAGCCGCACTGGTTTATAAACCCAGCCGCGGCTGCCCTTTCGAACTCCTCTATAAAGCAGGCTTCTGGGCCTAACTACGGCGCGCTGCCCTGTGAGTCTGCTGGGCCTTGTGGGCCTGAAACTGCACGCCCGTGGTCTAGCAGGCCCACAAGGCAGCGCCTCAAATATTTTTATATAGTTTTTTTCTTTTCTGTTTTATTTTTTCTTCTATTTATTTCTGAGTAGTTTTTTTCTTTTCTGCTATATTTATTTTCTTCTATTTGTTTCTGAGTAGTTTTTTTATATAGTTTTTTTTCTTTTCTGCTATTTTTTCTTTTCTGCTTTTTTTCTTTTCTGCTTTATTTATTTTCTTCTATTCATTTATTTTTATATACCATGCCAAGTTGATGGTTGAAAGTCTGGAGTTATAATAAGTTTAAAAAAATGAAGTGCCGGTGTAACAGATGACTTTTTGTCTGAAACTGGCCCTGATACTTTAGGTTATTAAAAATACTTCAGTTTTTGCCGTAACAGAAGAAGTCTGGAGTTGTAATAAGTTATTAAAAATAAAAAAGAGGTGCAATGCTCGTTAATTAGCTTCAAGGCTTTCGAAATAGTGTAAACTGCACTGCACATAGCTCCGTGCAGTCTACCATATTCCTCAAGGCTTGAAGCTAGGCAACGTGAGCATTGAGCCTCTTCTTCATCGTCTCTGCACTCAGGGCTTATAAACCGCTCCTAGTGCCTCTCTCTTCGCGAGGTGGGACTAAAAAACAGCTTACTAAGAAACTCTAGTACTGGTTCATGCCATGAACCGGTACTAAAGGTGCTCGTGGGGCCCCAGCCTGACCTGCCACAACCTCATTAGTACCAGTTCGTGCCACGAACCGGTGTTAGTGCCAGCTCAAATTCAAACCGGGACTAATGTGTCTCATTTTGTAGTGCTTTTCAATTTCAGGGTCATTTAGCTCAAAACAAATCATTAAATGCATGAAAAATAGCAAATGAATGCAGAAATGGTTGAAAGTTGATGGCGTCGCTTTGAATGGTGCTGAATGCACAAAAAGTCTGGAGTTGTAATAAGTTCAAAAAAATGAAATGCCTTTGTAACAGATGAGTTTTCGTCAGAAACCCGAATACTTCGAAAGAGATTGTCCAGTTTGTAAACGAAGTGCATCCAGTTTTTGCCGTAACCCTCTCTACTTTTTTGCACATGCTATATGGGTGAAATGATGATACCATGCCAGGTTTTAACTTTTTCAGAGTTCATTTGTAGTGCTTTTCAATTTCAAGATCATTTAGCTCTCAAAACAAATCATTAAATACATGAAAAATAGCAAATGAAGGCAGAAAATGGTTGAAAGTTGATGGCGTCGCTTTGAATGGTGCATACTGAATGTACAAAAAGTCTGGAGTTGTAATAAGTTCACAAAAATGAAATGCCTTTGTAACAGATGTGTTTTCGTCAAAAACCCGAATACTTCGAAAGAGATTGTCCGGTTTGTAAACGAAGTGCATCCAGTTTTTGCCGTAACCCTCTCTACTTTGGCGTCGCTTTGAATGATGCATACTGAACGCAAAAAATATAAGAGCAATTAGATCATGATCTTATATTTCTTTACAGTATGAATTGTCAATATGATCTTATACATCAAAAATACTTTGATCATCAATGATCTTTTTGTGTACAATCTGAATTGTCAATATGAGTCCTCAACGATTTGTAAACCGGTGAAGACTCATATTGCGGCCACAAATTCTACACATAGAGTTCAATGAAGACCAAGTGCTTGTGATAGTTTGAGAAGTAACATATTTAAGGTGGTAAAAACCTTGTTAGGGGAGCGAGGTGGGACTAAAAACAGCTTGCCATAACCTCATTAGTACCGGTTCGTGGTACGAACCGGCACTAAATGGTGATGGTGGGGCCATAGACTGACCTCAGGCGGCCACAGCCTCTTTACTACCGGTTCGTGGCATGAACCGGTACTAAAGGTTCGCCATGAACCGGTACTATTTATCGCCGCCACGAACCGGTACTATTGATCACATTAGTGCCGGTTCTTTTATAAACCGGCACTAATGTGCTTCACATTTGACCCTTTTTCTACTGGTGCAAGGGAGAGTCTCGGTAAAGCCTGTGTGTTCTTCCTTGGTGTATATGCGTGTGTGTGTAGAGTTCATCACCATGTGTGTGTTTGTGAGAGAACAGAAGAGAGAAACCTCAAGAGAGTTGTGAGATGCAACGAGAGGGAGGAAGAAGAAGCGGCGCTGCAAGGAGGGGGCGCCAACAATTGGCATCAGAGCGATCAGGTTCGAGGGGTGGCCGTGGCGTGCAGCGGCGAGCGCGGCGAACATGGAGGCATCGGCGGCGGTGCCCGGCAGCGGCCGGCGAGGTGGCCGCATTGCACGGCATCTGCGGCGGCTCGTGCTGGAAGCACACGATGGCGTCGGACGACAGCAACCATGGCGACGAGCTTGTCGCGTCGGGTCCACGGTGGGTCGGGCGTGTGGTGTGCACGGGCGTGTCCGTGTAGCTTGTGTGCGTTCTATTGGCGAGATCGGGGGAAGCGCGGAGTTGGTCCTAGGCGGGCTCGCACGACCCGGACGTGTGTGCATGTCGCGGGAGTGGGCAGACCGGACCGGACCAGGCACTCGTCGTGGACTGGGGCGTAGGGTACGTGTCCTGGCGCGCCCCAAGGTATAAGAACCCCTCGTATGCGTTGTAACAGGTGTGGCTCTAGTTCGTGCTTGAGGAAATCAGCCGTAGTTGCGACCGGCGGCGTCGGTGCGCCGGAAAGAAAAGCTGCGGCGTGTCTCGTCGGAGGTGAAGAAGGGCATTTTCCGTGGCAGTCGACAAGAGGCCGGAGTCTTGTCAGGATGGGCGGCGAGGTCGTGGCGTATGCGGAGAATGTTTGGAATAAGCCACACGGTGGCTGTGGTGGCGAGTGTGCGTGCTGGTGGAACTGGGCATCGGCCGTGCCGAGTCTGTAGGTGTGCGTTGTGTACGTAGTTTGACTTAGATTCCAGTTTGTTAGTGCATGCAAGATTGGTCAAGTTGTAGAGTTGGTTAGTGGCCGTGAGAAATGGCGGTAGAGTTAGCCCATGCATTAGTTAGTTAATAGACTAGCTGTGCATGGTGGGCGTGGCGTGTGTTTAGGATTGGTTGGTAGTGGAGATACTCCTGTAATGCCTATTTAAGTTGAGTACGTGAATGAAAGGCCGTGTGGGCTGAGGAAACAATGTAGTGCTTGTGGGTGTCAAGGGAGAGTCTCGGCAAAGCCCGTGTGTGCTTCCTTGGTGTATATGCGTGTGTGTGTAGAGTTCATCACTATGTGTGTTTGTGAGAGAACAGAAGAGAGAAACCTTAGGAGAGTTGTGAGATGCAACGAGAGGGAGGAAGAAGAAGCGGCGCTGCAAGGAGGCGGCGCCAAAATGGTCAAGATGCTGCTTGGCTGTTGCTGTAAAGGCTTTGAAGTCCACAAGTTGCAACCACTATCTCATTTTCCCACATGTACATGACTTCCAACAAGATTTGTGGTCCAGGATTCGTATTAACCAAAATTCGGCATCGAAGGAATTCCAGCACAGAGGAAGGATCTTTTTATTGTGTCCTTCAGAGGAAGGATCATAGGCCCATGCTGTATTTCTGCAGAGATAAATTATGGAACATATTTTTTTCTTTTTTTTTCGAAAAGGGGGTGTACCCCAGCCTCTGCATCAGAAAGATGCATACGGCTCATATTATTAGAAAGATAATCTAGTAACAAAGTCTTCAAAGATCGTAGTGCGAAAATAAACAAAAGCTCAAAAAAGCTAAGACCCAAAGCCACAACCGGCTGGCAAATATAATAGGAGCATTACATGCCTATCCTATTACATGACCACCATTCAAACCGGTTGAAAATATCCCGAGCTACCATCTCCCATCGGGTAAACGCAATAACCAAACGCTCCCTGGCCTCCGTCGTAATGAGTAGCGACCACCTACGCATCACACAGTTAATAAAAGGAAAGAAAAAAAACATTGTTGCAGATTATGCCTAAACTTAATTCACATCAAAGGGGTGTTTGGGTCTGTTTTCCTATCCTGAACTGTCGAGGCATAAAGATTCAATCAACTGAAGTGACAGTAGATAAGAATCCAAATAAAGCAACTGAGCTGCATTGTTGCGATTCTCTGTTCCATTTAGCACAGTCTTGATCTGATTCTTGTGATTTGGTGTTACATGTAGAATTCGGAGTTAGCGGACACGCGGCCTGAAGAAATTTGCTTCCCTTAGAGGCATCAACAACACGAGCATTGCATTCAGGTAACAAATATTTAAGAATGAGGTGTTGCAGTTGGTTTTGTGGTGAAAGCATTGGTTTCAAACATTTGCAAGCTCGGCGTACCATTGGGCTGAGCTCTGCTGCTGTAGCGAAATACCCACTAGCTACACAGGTAGTGACTTCTTTCAACCTACTTCTCTATGTAGAAAATTTAGTAGCTAAGACAGGCAAGGTTCTTTTTTTTTTGGAAATGGAAGCGTACCCCTAGTCTCTGCATCATAATGATGCATACAACCATCTTATTAAAAAGTCTCGAAGTAGCACAAAGTCACAAAAGTGTTACAACTCGCAAGCGGAGCGAAACAACGAAAAGAAAAGTACATGCTCAAAATCGCAACCAGTAAGGCAATGTAAAGGATAAGCTCCCTAGACTCCTATCCTGTTATGCGACCGCTATCCGAACCGGTTGAATATGGCCCCTACTACCATCTTCCACTGGCTGCACCCAGTAACCAAAGGCTCCCTGGAGTCCATTGGAGTGAGTAAGGACCACGTACGGATCCATGCGATAGCTCTGAAGACGATCTGCAAAAAAGTTAAAATGTGTTGTCTGTTAAAAATCATATCATTCCTACAATTCCATATATCCCATAGAAGCGCACATATTTCAATCCGAATACGAGCCGCAGTAATAGGCTCAACCCCAGCTAACCACGTCCCAAACAACGATTCAATGTCAGCTGGAGGATTAATATTAAAGGCTATATGAATCGTTTTCAAAGCAATTTGGTAGATGTTGTATTGTTTTATCATGATCACAAAAACAACAACGTGAACTACCTACTCATCGCCTCTTGATTAAGTTATCCTTGGTGAGTATTACTTGCTTGTGAACGAACCACATAAATTTTTAATACGCAAGGTAATCTTAACCTTCCAAATATGTAACGATCTCGAGATTGTGCCAGAATTAATCAGATCAAGGTTCATGTGTGTATGTATGTACTCATAAAAGATTCACATGGAACAACAAATCATTTACACGATTTACAATAACCAGTTGCCTCAAAATCAAATCAGCGTCTCAAGCCTGATACTTTTTTAGAGCATCGGAGAGGCAGAAGGCAGTTCCATTATCAAAATTGAAATCAAAGGCAACAGAGTGCAATAGTCCGGAAACAGTAAAATCTAAAAACAAGGGCGCGAAAACAGGCTCTGAAATGCTAAAGAACAGTACGGAAAATATACTTATTACAGCCCGGAGCCACATTTTCAAAGAGTAATCGCTGCTGCTGCCGGGGATTCCAGCCAAAGGAGTTGGCTCTGTCTTCGACCTCTTCGGTGGAGCCTGATGCTTTCATTTCTTGTGACTGACTACTTTCAGCTAGGTTTGGTGCCTACTACTCATGCAGTAAATCTAGCAGGCAACTTAACGCTGAAGAATCGTCGCGTTTGGACATTTGCTGCACAATAGCTTTGGTCAACAGGAAAGCAGCCTGTATATTAGAAAAAAAAACTTCCACCTGCTCTAAGACAAGGTTCCATACTTCCATCAAGAGATAAGAGAAGGATGTGACCACAGGCCTCCTCAGTGCTCAGTGAATCTCGGCCGTTGGATTGGTTTCCTTGATGCGTTTGTGGACGTCGGATCAACATCTGGATGAACCTGGGCCGTCGGATCTGCGGTAAACACTGCTGAAATGAATAGTAATGGTAGCAAAATGTAAATACCATGCCCCCACCGGGGTATTTTGGTCATTTCACATAGTGGCCTATAAAAGCCAGCAGCTCCCGTGGCAAGCCCTAGCCGCCTCTCTCTCCCGCATTCGCGCAGCCCCTCGCCTCTTCCTCCCCCTCCTGCCCACTCGCTCGATCCTCCGTCGCCGCCTCGGTCGCCGGTTGATTCCGGCCGCTCCGGTGAGCTCCGGCTCCGCCCAACACACGCACGATTGCTCCTCGACGAGCTCTACCACCTTCACCGCGCCGATCTACTTTTCGTCGCCTCCTGTGGTCGCCCCTTTGATTTCCCCCGCTAGGGTTTCAGTGGTGGAGGTGGACCTCGCCTCCAGCGGCTGCCTGCTCGTTGCGCCGGTCATCTCCGCCCCCGTCAAGAGTCGCCCCTCGGAGCTGCTCGTGATCCACCGGGGGAGGCGAGGAGCACCAGCAGATCGAGTCCCCGGCGTTTTCCTCTACGAGCTGGGGCTGGCGTGCGGTTCTCCTCGCCGGTCTCACTTCTCCCCTTCCTCCTCTACGGTGCTCGACAGAGGCAGCACGGCCACCCCTCTTCTCCCTCGCTGTTGGCTGCCCCTGAGCACCACGCTGCTCACCGGACCGATTTGTGACACCCCCACCGACCTGAGGTCCGCCTCTGCAGGTACGAGCTCCCCCACCCTCCCCTCCCACCCCAGCTCCTCCTCCCCCTACTCGCCTCCTTTGCTTTCCACGGTTTTGGCCCCTGTAACCTAGGATTTCCGATCTGAACTGTTGTTACCGCGTGCGTGACGATGGTAATTTGTGGTGATGCAGGAGGACAACATTATTGGTTATGTCTGCAATTACTGCTACTGCTACTGTTTTTGGTTTTGAGTTATGCCTATATCTCAGTTGTTCTCTTTATTATTTTGGTTTCAAGTTCCTCTCACAAGATCTCAGGTGTCTCTTTCCTCTCTCCAATTTGCTAATGGTGGTCATGTGTATGTTTTTGTAGATCAGATGTAGTAGGTTCCAATAGCATATTATGGTCTGTTTTCCTTTTTAGGCAAAAGTAGCAGTGTTTGGTTTCATATCTGACTAGATTGCTTTGAAATATAATTGGTTGTTAAACTCAATTCATTTGGAACTGAGTGAGTAGATGAAGTGATTTAGCTTAGCCTCCTCCAGCTAATTTAGGTGTTGGCCATCCATTATTAGATTGTACGAATCGAATAGAAGTAATCTTTGTGAAATCTTAGCTTTGCCCGGTTCATTCGGCGCCCTCGGATGCAAGGATTTTTTTCACATTCGTGATGGAACTACACTGTTTCCTCTGAAATTGACTTTCAAAAGCAGAGCTCTGTATTACGGGTGTTGCCTGATGCCCCAATGCATATTTTTGGCTGTGCCCTTAGTTAGTCAATTATTTTAAGGAAATTGTGAGGGGAATGTGTGTGCACTCATAGACATCCCAAACTCTTGTTTTGTTGGTACCATGTTGTCTAGGGGGGCATTGGATCTAGCTACATTTTTTTAATAAAGTATGTCTTTGTTGTTGAGGTGGGGTTCAGGCCTCACAGGTTGGTCACACGATAATTAGATGGCTTCATATTTTTTTGGATGAATAGATGGATCTTGTGGGAGATGACGGCATCAACTGTCTTGCGGTTTTGCTACATGGATCAGATGACAGCCAGGGCTAGAATAGATTCAATTGTCTTGGAGATGTTTCTGTCATATGATAGTTAGGAGATGCTTTGCCGCTTCATTTGTGCCCCTTTTGATTGGTATTTTTGGATGAATAAATGGATATTCTGAGGGATGAAGGCTAAAATATATTCAGTTGTATTAGAGTTGTAGTGTATGAATCTGGTGAGAGATAAGGGCTGAAATACATTCGGTCGTTTTGGAGTTTCAGGTTTTTTGTGCATTTGGTTCTGGTTGTTTTGATCTGACTAAGTGACACCTAGGTTTCATTGATTTCTTGGGATTGTTCATTATCTTGATCCATGCCTGGTACTGAATCTGAATGTTTTCATCTCCGGTACCATGGCACGGCATTGGCGGCGGCATCTTGGTGAGGAAGAGGACGGCAGTAGCTTAGGGAGGAAGATGACACTGGCAACCTGCAGTGTAAGAGGCTGCCGGTGCCGCCGTTGGTGAAGAAGATGCTGGGTTGCGTCATTTTTGTGGGAGTATTGTGGTGAATTACATATTTAGATTATGGTATGGTCATGGAAACCTAGAGAAGGAAACTGGCTTGGTGCTCTAGAGCCAGGTGTGTGCCCAGACAGCTGAAAAGCTGATAGAACCACTATAAATTGAGGGACAACAATCTTCATTGCCTAATTCCCTTTGTATTTAAATCATAATTATATCTATCATCTCCTAACCATCGGCTCATGGGGACAGGACATGATCCAGGAGATGTTCGTCATGTTGAGCCTCCTAACCATCAGCTCCAGCCATCGGCAGCTAGAGTTCCTCGATGGTTCATGTGGCCTTAACCGCCGCTGGGCTCCCTGCGCCCACGCCTCAATTCTTCTACCTCTTCTCAGGTATATTTTGTGTCTCCTTTTCCTTATTTATTTCTCTTCCATGGTACTATCGATGTCTGCTGATATGTGTGTCCATATTTTCACTGATGTCATGTTTGCAGTATATGAGGTAGATTTCCTGTTAAAATGGCATTGCATGTCATGTTTGCTTTAAGGAGATCTTCCTATTTTTATTTTTCTACAATGTAGGGCACAGTTTATACATGTTTCCTTTCTTAACTCGACCTGTTCCTGAAACTTTTATATTGATATGGTCTTGGTGGTCTCTGGTTTTGGTAATTAATTTGGAGGTCCATTTATCAAAAAAATAATAATTTGAAGGTCTACCTTTCTGGTTTTCATTACTTATATGTGTGTATAGTCATGTATATGTTAATTTGATAGCGGAGTTAACTTTACAGAACATATAAGTTACCACTGTTTTGTTAGTTCATTGATGGTCAAATATACTATTTTTATATCATCCTATAAGTGCCACAAAAATTATGCAGTTGATTGTAGCATGTTGTCATTGGATTAAAAATATTTTTTTTAAATGTGGTCTTTATATGCTCATTGTATGCATTTACAATGGCTTCTGGTGGTTTAATATGCCCAAGGTTGTTACAGAACATGTAGATACCACTGTTCTATTTTCATGGTCAAACATACATCACCTCCTCGCCTCCTTGGCAGCTTCGGTGCCTGTGGCGTTTGTGCTCATCGGTGGGACGGTGCAAGGCGCAACTCCGATGCAGCGGCGTGGATGTGCGGTGTAGGAAGCGGTTCCTCGCCGGCTGGACGGCGTTCAGGCGCAACCCTAGCGCCCACTGAGTACTGCCTCGGCTACAGTCTCCCTCAGTGAGCCCCGTCTTCCTTCTGCTCTGCTTCGGCTACTATATGGGGCATGGCCAGAGCTATGATGATCAGTTATGGCTGATATAGGCATGCTCTCGAGCAGTCGAGGCACTTGTGGGTATTAATTTGGATCCCCCTTGTTTCTTTGAGCCATTTTGATCACGTTCTTATTTTAGTGGCTCTGTCCTTGGATGGTCATTTCTGATGAGTGATAACCAGGGCAGTTTCACCCTCGTAAGAACATATTGATCTGGTGATCCAGAAACAAGAACCGCAGAAGCTTCCGTGCGTTGTCAGCAATTTGGCACATCCGGCCGTGCATTCCGGTTCCTTGATGCGATTCTGGTTGTTGGATCGAGCGCGTGGAAGGCCTCGGCCGTCGGATCGAACCCGTGCTCCTGTACCAATTAATAGTTACTCCCGCGGTGAAATATCTCGTGCCACCGCCTGTAATTCACATGCCCCACCGGTTGGAAGCCATTCTTGCTAGGGCGATGATGATTCACCATGGTTGAAATAAGTGTGCCTTTGAGCAGTCAAGGCACCTGTGGGCATCAAGTTGGATCCTCCCTCTTGTCTCTAGAATCCTTTTCGATCCTGTGATACTTATTGTTCTGTCCTTGGATGGTCATTCTTGTTGAGTGATAACCAGGGCAGCTCCACTGTATAAACAGATTGAGATCTGGTGATAAGAGATGACGGGGGTAGGTTATATGATCGAGGAAAGACGAATCTGAGCCCGCTATGCAATTAACCCTGAGCCCTTTTTATTTGTATTCAAACGTGTTGCCTATTTATGCTCCAGTGTTTATAGCCGTCTTATGTAAAGATTTCTTCTCTCTCGTACCTTTATTGCATATAAGTTTTTTTTATCTTTTATTGTTTGTTGTTGGTCCTTGATTTAGTCTGCTTAAGAGTAAGTTGCACTTTGTTATACTAGAATTACCCGCTCCCAGCAAGTTATCGGCTCGAGGCACCTGCGTGTATCAAGTTGGATCCTCCCTCTTGTCTCTAAATCCTTTTTGACCATGTGATATTTGTTTTTTCCTTGGATGATCGTTCTTGTTGAGTGATAACCAGGGCAGCTCCACTGTATAGACAATTTTTTTACTGCTGTGATTAAGTGCTCGGTTGATCCGAGTCATTGAGCGGACATTTCCTTTTGTTGTCTTTAGTTTGTTCGGAAGCTTTCCCCAGTTCTGTTTGTCACCACTGCATTCTTTGGATCATGCACCAGACTAAATGTAGGTAAACTGAGAATTGCTGAAAGGCAGCCTATGACATTGTTACAATGCCTATGCTAAAATAAAATGAATGTTGCTCTCACACCTCAGCTATGATGCTCTAGCATCATTGATTTTAGTAGCCGCAGCTCACTAGCTAGCTCTTCTTAGTTAATTTGAGTCAGAGGATGGAAACTTGACCTTCAATGCTAAATGTGGATAACATATACTAGGATACAGAGGTTGGAAACTTCAATTTTAAGACTAATGAGATTCCTTGTAAATCCTCACTTTGGTTTTAAATTTTGCAATGCTCTACACATCTTTGATTAAGGAAACAATGTTCCAAGTGAATAGATTTTTAGTAGATTCATTTTGTTTTATTTGTTTTGCAGCACAGGGAATGTCTTTTGCATGGCAGAAAGAGTTGTGGTGGGCAAAGAGGTCATAATTAACAAATAATCAACTTAATTACTTATATACCTAGAGGTTGTATTTTTAATCAACTTAGTCTTTGCATGTGTGGTGGTTTCAACATGTGCTTTGTCGAAAATCCTTGGTTCATGGCAAATTCAATCAATATTGTGAGTTTATAATCTAGCGGATGTGGAGCCGATGGATTTTTTTCTCGGAGAGTGTATGTTTGTCTGAATTAGTGTTCGCGTCGCCTATGTCATGTAGAAAGCTTGCAAACTTGCATTGATACATCGTTTCCAAATTAGTGTTCGTGTCGCCCATGTCATGTAGAAAGCTTGCAAACTTGCATTGATACAAATGTGCAGATCATATCATATGCCATGCCTTTGACCTTGCGTTATTCAAATTTAGTGCAAACATTCTGTCGAATTGCTGCTCTAATATTTTGTGCATTTGAATTTAATATGCACTTTATCTTCAAGGTTTTCCCATTATGGTTCTGTTTTGTCACAGATAAGTGTCAATTTCTTTAGTATGTACAACTGAAACATGATCTTCCCACATTTGTTCATCCATGTCTACATGTGCATTGTGATGTGTGCAGTTAAAAAATGTCCATGCTGATGCCCGATGAGTTCCGATCATTTATCTGCAATACTGAATAAATATCTCAATGCTTTTCTCTAAGAAATAGATACACTTTTGTACTGGCCTCGGCCCATTTAATGATCAAGAATATTATCAACTACTCTGTCAATAACTGGTAAATAATCTCTCTTTTACTGGTCAAAGAAAGTTATATAATTGTCTGTAGATTAGCTAGATAGGAGTCTATTGGATCGACAGCTAGCAAGTTACAAAAAAAATTCTCTTTTTGTGCTCAGATGTTGAATAGTCGCCGAGTTGTTATGTTTTGGGCTCTATTCAAAACATGTATTCTTCTGTAATTTTTTTGGCCCATAATAATCAGACTCGATTCCGAATAGCAAGTGCGCCTGATCACTGTTCGTCCACCTCCAGTGGTTTTTGCTTGTTTTACCTTAGCCTTCATAGTCCCTCAAGGAATTTATCACTGAACTCCGACAATGGCATTCTCTCACTTTTGTGAGCGACGCTTGATTTTCTCTTAGTAATAGTTCTTTACTGAATTTTGTTGGTACATAAATGGTTCTTTACTGAAGATACTTGTATGTGTCCATGTGTATGGAGAATGGTGATGAAACCCGCGCCCACCTCCATGCCCCACCGTCATGCTGCTGCAGGTTCACCTCTCTCTCTCTCTCTCTCTCTCTCTCTCTCTCTCTCTCATGGTCTTGCCTCTCCTTGCAGGTCGACGCCGTCGTGCAGCCACGGACGTGATCTCCGACCATCCCTCCTCATAGCTTGCAGTCCAGGTCGATGGCAAATTCGAGTTCCAGGAGGCCTTTTTGTGCTGCAGCTGCAGGTTTGTGTTCTTGGGAAAAAATATTTATTTGTTTCTTATATTGGTGATGCGGGTGAGTTGATTTCTGCCTGATTTCTGCCTTTTCATCTTGATCTGTTTAGCATTGGAGCCCTTGAAGCATTTGAATGGAGCACATATAGGCATGCTCCGGTTCATCTTAGGTAAGTGTGAATCTGCAGAGCACGGCGGAGAAGAGCCAAGCCGTGGTGAGTCGATTACATCTTGCGGCTATGCCCGTGATGCAGTGGCTGGTACGCTCCCATGGTGGCGACGCAAATGCACTTGATCAATTCTCTGGAGCGACGCTGACGACGAGTTATGGACCATGACGCCGCCTCCCAGTCTCGCCCTCTGCTACGTCCACCAGTACACAGGGAGGTGGGTACTGCTATGTACTGAAACTGGGACTGCAAGTTTCAGTTCTCAAATATTGTGTCATCACTGTTTGCAAGTTCCAGTTTATGATCGTCAAATTGTTTTATGTCTGCAGTGTTTCAAGCGACAGCAGAGCGAGTACCGGGAGAGGAGATGAACCTGGGCGAGCAAAATTGAGAACTATGGCAGCGGCGAGTACTCCAATGGGCGAGCAAAATTGAGAACTGTGGCAGCGCCTGTACACCAACTCGCCTCCACCTTGGCGGGGGCGAGGAAGAGCCCAGCACCAGCAGGCGAGGAGATCCTGAGATTAGGAGAGAAGGAGATCATGGGCGTGGGAGAGGAGCAGATACTGGGCGTGGACATCTTGGTGCTGGGGATTTTTTTTTCTCTTGAACCTAAAAATCAATCGTCTCTTGAGTAGATGTGTGCTAAACTTGCCTTCCTATTAACACAACATGTGTTTGATCTTTATTCTCTTGGACAAGTCGTTTGGACCGGCACCCTCGCGCCATGGCACGATCCCGATCTAGTATGTATTACTCCACCGCCTACTAAGCTAAGAGCATCTCCAGCCGTTGGCCCCCCCTCATGACGCATAAAAATCGCCCCCTGAGGGTGAGTCGGCGATACAATCGGCGCTGGGTGCGGTTGGGCGTCCAGCCGTCGCCCCCAGGTCGCCCGCGCCGATATTCGCCGACTTTTCGGCCCACTTTCGGCGAATAAAAGGCCCATATGGGCAAGAATAGGCCCATATTCGGTGTGGTTCGCCGTGGCACGGCGTTGAATTATCAACATAAATATTTTTTATCACATAGTTCACCACAAAAAATCAAATAGTTCAACAAAATAGTGCAACAACAAATAGTTTAATACAAATTATATAGTTCAACAAATAAAAACTCATATTTCATCACACGTCGCGCTCGGCGTCGCCCTTGAGCCTCCATAGGTGCTTCACCAGATCCTGCTGCAGCTGATGATGCACCTGTGGGTCTCAGATCTCCTGACGCATACTGAGGTAGGCAGTCCAGGTTGCCGGTAGCTGGTGATCAACTTCGGCTAGAGGACCCTGCCTGTAGTATGGTTCGGTGTCAAACACTGGGTCTTCTAGCTCGCTCTCGATGATCTTGTTGTGCAAGATGACACAGCAAGTCATGATCTCCCACATTTGATCTTTCGACCAGGTCTGAGCAAGGTACCGGACAACAGAAAATCGAGATTGAAGCACACCAAATGCCCGCTCGACGTCTTTCCGGCAAGCCTCCTGCATCTTGGCAAAGTGGGACTTCTTGCCTCCTGGCACAGCGTTTGAGATAGTCTTCACAAATGTAGACCATCTCGAATAGATGCCATCAGCTAGGTAGTACCCCTTGTTGTAGTGCCGCCCATTGACCTCGAAGTTCACCGGAGGAGAATACCTTCAACAAGCTTGGCAAAGACAGGGGAACACTGCAGCACGTTGATGTCATTGTGAGTTACTGGCATACCAAAAAAGGAGTGCCAAATCCAGAGGTCCTGTGTGGCCACCGCCTCAAGTACCACACTGCAACCGCCTTTGGCGCCTTTGTACATCCCCTGCCAAGCAAATGGACAGTTCTTCCATTTCCAATGCATGCAGTCGATGCTTCCAAGCATCCCAGGAAATCCTCTTGCTGCATTCTGTGCTAGGATCCGAGCAGTGTCTTCCGCATTGGGTGTTCTCAAGTATTATGGTCCAAACACTGCCACCACTGCCCGACAGAACTTGTAGAAACACTCTATGCTGGTGGACTCGGCCATGCGCCCATAGTCGTCGAGTGAATCATCGGGAGCTCCGTATGCAAGCATCCTCATCGCTGTCGTGCACTTCTGGATCGAGGTGAATCCAAGTTTGCCGGTGCAATCCATCTTGCACTTGAAGTAGCTATCGAACTCCCGGATGGAATTCACAATCCTGAGGAAGAGCTTTCGGCTCATCCGATAACGGCGCCGAAATGTTTTGTCACCGTGAAGTGGAGCATCGGCGAAGTAGTCGGAGTAGAGCATGCAGTAGCCTTCGAGACGATGTCGGTTCTTTGCTTTCACCCGCCCAAGCGCCGAGCCACCTCGCCGCGGCTTTTCAGAGCTCACCAGCAGCTGGGCGAGGGCGGCGAGCACCAAGAGATGCTCTTCTTCCTGGACGTCGGCCTCGGCTTCCTCCTCCAGCAGCGCGGCGAGCGCTTCCTCGTCATCCGAGTCCATTGCCGAGGCAGGCAAATCGCCGAACACCTTGCGCCCGATGGGCGTGTACCCGCCGCTAAACTGCCCCTCCCCGGCCGGAAATGCCCAGCTACTGGTGGAGGGGCTGCCTCGGCGAACCTCTGCTATTTTTCTGGCGGGTGTTGGCTATCTAGTGGTGAAGGGCAGCGGGCGGCATCGGGATACAGCTAGTGGCAGCCGAGGGGGTGTGGGGGGGTGGGAGGCGAGTCGGGGAAGAAAAACTTGACTTTTCACCTGACGGTGCGGGCCAGGCGCGCATTTCCCTTGCGCCGGAGCCCCCGATCGCCCCCAGTGCGCCGGGTTCGGCCTGCGACCGCCGGGGCCAAAAACGGGCTGAACCGGCGCTTTTCAGCGTCCTGGGGGCGCGACTGGGCGTTTTTTTGGCGGCGACGCTGAAAAAGCGGCCTGGGGGCCTGTTGGGGGCGCGGCTGGAGATGCTCTAACTAAATATGACGAAGGATAACCGCTTGGAGATGACGGAGACCTCCAACAAGAAACGAGGACGGAGGAGACGGTCAAGACAGAGCAGGGACTCCAAGACAGTGCCTTCTAGAAGGGGACGCCCACGGATAGCCGCCACCGTCCGATCCGTAGATCAAGTTTTCACCCGGAGTCACATGCGAGGGGCAGGAGCACCGCCACGGCGCCTTCATGAGGGATACGACCACCACGGCCGCCGCCGCCGTCGGCCAGTACAGGACTGGGCAAGTGATGAACTCCGGTGCTCGCAGCCATCCGACATACCCTCGCTCTGCCAACCAGCCGCAACCAAGACTCCCCCCCCCACGAGGCCATGGTTGCCCGCCTACACCAGAGACGTAGGTTCCGTCCACGAACGCCACGCCTCCCGCCGCCAGGGCCGCCGCCCAACATCCAACCACCCCCAAGATCATCCAAAAGGGTCAACTTTGGACCAAGTGGACACACCAGACCGACGAGCCGCAGAATGTATCCCGCCTTGAAGATCGCCGGCGCTACAGCCACCCGCACGCGGCCGGGAAAGGGTGAGGTGGGGGAGCGGACGCATCCGGACCGGCACACCCCTGTGCCAGTGACGGGGGCCCGAGCACGTCGGCGCCGCCCATCCCTCCATCCCAATCCTCCCCGGACACACCCCTGTGCCGCCCCGCCTCGGCGACCAGCGCAGATCCGCGCAAGGCCACCAACACAGCCCCAGCCACCGGCAAGGAGTGCCTACCAGGACCGCCGCCCACCCCCGAGGAAGCTCACCGGGGAGTCCGACCGCGCTGCCGTCGTCGTCCAGCCGGCGGGACGCCTGGAAACCGAGCAGTCCGCCCACCTGCCACCGCTGCTGCGCCTCCGCCCTACCAGCCATGGCCACGGCAGAGGCGGACGCCCGCAGCTCACGCCGCTCCCGGCCCACGCCGCTCCCGGCCCATGCCGCCTGGGCCCAGATCTGGCCGCACGCCGACAGGGTCAGCGCCGCCGGAGCCCACCGCGCCCCACGACGCCTCAGCCCCTTCACGCCTCCACCCACAGCCCGCGTCTCCGCCGCCTGCTGCTGCTGCCGTGCCGCCGTGCCCCGAGGAAAGCACCGCGCCGCTGCCAAATCTTGGATCCCGCGACCGTCGACTCGTGCGGGGAAAGGAGGAACACCCCGCCGCCGCCCGCGCCGGCAGGGCTTAGCCCACCAGCACGTCGGGGCGGCGGCGAGGGGAGGGAGGCATGAGGAGGACGGCCGTGGGCCGGAGCTGGTTTCCCCCCGGCGCTCGCGGGAGAGTCGCGGGAGGGGAGACAAGGCTGGAATCTTACAATATGATTACTCCACACTTCAGAGAATAGCTTAAGACATAACTGAAGCAGTTACAAGTTACATGATCAAAATGAACAGATAATGCGTAAGTGTTTACTGCCGTTTCTGATATGTTGTACTCTACACCAAAGTACTGAAGCAGTAGTAATAATTTGCACACTTCTGATTACTACTCGTCAAGTAGAAAGGGCATACCTGGGAATACTGGCGTGTTGGATGTTACACTGCAACTAATCAACACGTACAGAAAGCACTAGTAGTAGAAATTTACTGAGCCAACTCACTTGAGCCTGGAACTTTTCTTCAGTCATTGTCGTCATGATGCTGCTTGGTTGTGCAGGCTTTGAATTCCACAAGCTGCAGCAACTGCCTCATTTTTCCTCAGACACATGACTTTCCGGCAAGACCTGGGGTCCAGGATTTGTATTGACCAAAATTCAACACGGAAACCTTTATTTTCCCAACAAGACTTGGGAATTTTTCCCCACATGTAATCGCTGCATTGCGGCACCAACAATGAGTTATTAATCTTTTGTAGCAGTTAAAAAGCGAATAAGGGAAACATTAGTACTATAGAAAATGACTTGAGACAAGCTGCTTCCATTTATTTTTGGAATTGCAGTTACATGTTGCATGATGAAATTAACAAGAAATACTATCAAACCAATCACAGGATATACCATCAAATAAAAAAATTATCAATGTTTAACTCAGTGCATAAGTTGTAGACGGAGGATAACTGGGAAAGATATGACGACTAGGTGTATGCCTTGGGCACCCAAGATCCCTGTCTTCAATTGCTTTCTAGGAATAATTGCTGTGTCATTTTTCCACAGTCGTGAGCAAAGAAAAAAGAGGAAGAGATGGCGACACTGAAGAAGAGATGGGAAAGAAAAAGGGGCAGAGATGGCCACAGACTCAATTGTCGTGTGTTGACTGACTGAGGGCCATCAACTCTTAGTACCTTTTTTCTTTTGCGAGAACTCTTCTTAGTACTCCTGGTGGCTTACTTAATTTTATTAAAGCATTTATTGGCATATACCAACCTTAATTTTCTTCACGCCATGCCTAATACTGTACAAACTTAACAGGGGATGGCATGAGATCATATGGTACGAAAAAGAACCAGGTGACAGAAAACAGGAGAGCTAGCAACACCCCATAATAATTACTTTATCGCAAAAGTAGATAAAAATTCACCTCAAAGCTAGTGCAACCACGGACATGCGAAGAACATGCATGATATACTACCGTATTTGAACAGCTCCCTCATTTTTCCTCAGAGACATGACTTCCAACAAGACTTCTGGTCCAGTAGTTGTATCAGCCAAATCTGAACATAGAAACCTTTATTTTTTTACCATCGATGTAGATCCCAAAGCGGAATTTTTCCCACAATTGATCTCATATGTAGCATCTGAAAAAGGACAAGGAGAACATTAGTACGGTTGACGATAGCTTAAAATAAGCTGCTTCAATTACTATATGGAATTTCCATAACTGAAGCAATTATAAGTTACATGACCAAATGAACAAGAAATACTAAGAAACCAATCACAGGAGATACCATCAAATAAATACTCAACCCAATGATAACTGGGAAAGATATGATCAGTAGGCGTACTGTCCCTGCCTTCAATTGCTTTCTAGGAGTAATTACTGTGTCATTTTTTCCACCGGCATGATAGGAAATGATAGGAAAGAAATAAAGGAAGAGATGGCGACACCCAAGAATAGTCATCCTCTTTTTTTGCAGGGGAAAAGAATAGTCATCCAGCGGAAGTTTCCAATCAACTGTTGAGTGTTGGCTGACTGAGAACCTCTAACAATGGACAACCTGCTAGTTAAATATCGATAGTTGCAGCATGCACAAAATCACATCCCCCAACCAACATACAACATGCGAACACTACACAGAAAAATGACATCTTCCTCAGCACCATTGTTGTACCTCTACCTACTGCTGGTGCCGTGCCTTCTTCTCTTGGAAGAAGCACATGCGTCACACCATGGAGGGATCTCGCTGAGGTCTCAACATATGGCCCTCCTTCACTGGAAAGCTACAATCGCAAGCCCACCGCTGCAGATGAGCTCTTGGCAGGAAAACACCGGCCCATGCAACTGGACGGGCATCATGTGCACGCTTGTTCGCCATGGCCGCCGCAATGCCCTGGATGGTGACTAACATCTCCCTGCCGGATGCTGGCATCCGTGGCCAGCTTGGTGAGCTCAACTTCTCAGCTCTTCCATTCCTCGCATCTATTGATCTTCAAAACAACAGTATCCATGGTGCACTGCCCGCTAGTATCTGCTCCCTGTCAGCACTTTCGATACTTGACCTTACCTACAATCAGCTCACAGGAAAAATTCCCTATGAGATTGGTAACCTGCAAAGTCTCAGCTATCTTGGTCTCTCATTTAACAGACTCACAGGACATATCCCTGTGTCTCTGGGTAACCTAACAATGTTAACTGAAGTTGTCATTCACCAAACCATGGTATCAGGTAGCATTCCTGAGGAGATTGGAAGACTTCTCAACCTACAAATTCTACAGCTAAGCAATAGCACCATAAGCGGCATGATACCAAAAACCATTGGAAATATGACCCAACTGAATGTTTTGGACCTGTATAGTAATCAACTTTCAGGGCCTATACCCCAAGAACTAGGCACCCTAGTCCATCTACAAAGTCTTGATCTTAGTTCAAATGATTTTTCAGGTCCAATTCCAATCTCCATAAGCAATCTCACTAAGATGAACCAACTTTTTCTCTATGAAAATCAAATCACAGGTCTAATACCACCAGAACTAGGCAACCTCGCCATGCTAAGCCAACTTGCTCTCTGCACAAATCAAATAACGGGTTCAATACCCCCAGAACTAGGCAACCTCACTATGCTCAATGAACTTTATCTCTATGAAAATCAAATCATAGGTCAAATACCTTCAGAATTAGGCTTCTTGCAGAATCTCCAAGATTTAGACTTCTCCAATAACCTAATATATGGCTCTATTCCTGGTAGCTTAGGAAATATTACCAAGCTAGTAGTACTACACCTCTTTACAAATAAGATAACCGGTTCCATTCCCCAGGAAATTGGCAACCTGATAAACCTCAAATATTTAGCCTTGTTTCAAAACCAAATTTCGGGATCAATACCAAAAACTTTTGGCAAGTTGCAAAGCATCCAAAACATGTTAATGTTTAGCAACAAATTATCAGGTTCTCTTCCTCAAGAATTTGGAAATCTCGTAAGCCTTGTTCACCTTGAGGTGGCAAACAACTCACTTTCAGGACATTTACCTGCAAATATATGTTCAACTGGAGGACTAAAATCTCTCGCTATCGCTTCTAATATGTTCAATGGCCCAATTCCAAGGAGTTTAAAGACATGTACAAGTTTGGTTAAAATTGACCTTCAGTCGAACAAACTAACAGGAGATATATCTCATCATTTTGGTGTGTATCCACAACTCATATGGATGGGCTTGTCAACGAATAGACTCTCTGGGCAGATCTCATCAAGTCTATGTGCATGTACCCAACTAACGATACTACATCTAGGAAATAATATGATCACAGGTTCCATACCTCCAATCCTTTCTAAATTGTCCAACCTAGTAGCACTAACACTCAATTCTAATCATCTCAGCGGCGAGATTCCTCCAGAAATCTGTACTTTAGCAAATCTATATAGCCTCAACTTATCATCGAACCAGTTATTTGGATCCATACCTACACAGATAGAAAAGCTAAGCAATATAGGATACCTTGATATATCTGGGAACAGACTAAGTGGATCAATACCTGAGGAACTAGGGGCATGCAAGAAACTACAGTCCTTGAAGATCGGCAACAACCAATTCAACCGGAGTTTGCCTGGTGCGGTTGGAAATTTAGCAGGCCTGCAAATCATGTTAGATGTGAGCAACAATAACCTCAGTGGTGTTTTGCCGCAGCAACTTGGGAAGTTGGAGATGCTGGAATCTCTCAATTTATCACATAATCAGTTCAGTGGAAGCATTCCATCCTCCATTGCAAACATGTTGAGCCTTTCAACACTTGATGTGTCCTACAATGACTTGGAAGGACCAGTCCCAACAGCACGGCTACTCCAAAATGCTTCAGCAAGTTGGTTTCTTCCCAATAAAGGTCTCTGTGGTAACCTCTTTGGGTTGCCACCTTGTTATTCAACCCAAGTAGCTGCTCACCAAAAAGGGAAGATACTTGGTTTGCTTTTGTCCATTGCTCTTGTGATGGGTTTCGGCATTGTTGCTGCAATTGTTGTCATAATAATACTTACTCGTAAGAAGAGAAATCCACAAGAAAGTGTTACCGCTGAAGCAAGGGACCTATTCTCTGTTTGGAATTTCGACGGAAGATTAGCATTTGATGATATTGTAAGGGCAACAGAAGACTTTGATGATAAGTACATCATTGGAACAGGGGGGTACGGCAAAGTCTACAAGGCACAACTCCAAGACGGGCAGCTGGTTGCTGTGAAGAAGCTTCATCAGACCGAAGAAGAGTTGGATGATGAAAGAAGATTTCGTAGTGAAATGGAAATCTTAACACAGATCCGACAACGAAGCATTGTCAGAATGTATGGATTCTGCTCCCATCCAGTGTATAAATTTCTCGTCTATGACTACATTCAACAGGGAAGCCTCCACAGAATATTGGAAAATCAAGAGCTAGCAAAGGAATTAGATTGGAACAAGAGAATTGCTCTTGCAACAGATGTGGCTCAAGCAATATCTTATTTGCACCACGAATGCAGTCCACCTATAATCCATCGAGATATCACAAGCAACAACATTTTACTTGATACATCCTTTAAGGCTTTTGTCTCGGATTTCGGCACGGCAAGGATTCTTAAGCCCGATTCATCAAACTGGAGTGCACTAGCAGGAACGTATGGCTACATCGCTCCTGGTATGTACTAGCATAACCTTCCTTCTCACGTCAGAAGCATTCGTCTCTATCCATTTATTCCTAATTCTAATATTATTGACGCTTCTGTGCAGAACTATCATACACATCTGTTGCGACAGAGAAATGTGATGTTTATAGCTTTGGGGTGGTTGTGTTAGAGCTAGTGATGGGCAAGCATCCAAGGGATTTATTAGATGGTAGTCTTTCTAACGGCGAACAGTCAATGATGGTGAAAGATATTCTGGACCAACGGCCGACAACACCAATAACAACAGAAGAGAATAACTTAGCTCTGCTCATCAAGTTGGCCTTATCTTGTTTGGAATCTTCTCCCCAAGCAAGGCCAACCATGCAGGAGGTATACCAAACACTCATCCAGCGACCATCTTCTAGTTCTTGTTCTGTGCCTTTCAGCGCGCTTATATTACAGCAAGGGATGCATGCTGATATAAGGTCTGAATCCTAGTGAGAAACCAGGGTCTGTCAAAGCAGAGGCCGATTCAGATTTCCGATTTTTTATTCAAGTCACTCATACACCACCTATATATATACACTAGTAGAAAACAGGGCTATGGTCCAGGCCGGCTCAGCCCATTAGTCCCGGTTCAGTGTAGAACCGGGACTAATGTGGGCATTGGTCCCGGTTCGTGAGCCCAGGGGGCCGGCCGGGCCACGTGGGCCATTGGTCCCGGTTCGTCTGGACCTTTTGGTCCCGGTTGGTGGGACGAACCGGGACCAATGGGCCTCGCTCCTGGCCCACCACCATTGGTCCCGGTTGGTGGCCTGAACCGGGACCAAAGGCTCCCCTTTAGTCCCGGTTCTTGCCACAAACCGGGACCAATGAGGTGCCTATATATACCCTCGCCCGCGAGCAGAGCACTCCAGTGCTCTGTTTTTCTCTGGCCGGCGAGGGGAGGGGTTTGTGGTGCTCTAGCTCACCTCCTATGCACATGAGGTGTTCGATGGAATGCCCGAGCCACACTACTTAAACTTTCTCCTCTCGAAGCTCGACCTCCAAGCTCCATTTTCCTCGAGATTTGTCTAGATTTAGCGGTCCGTCACGCCCCGTCCCCGTCTTCACCGCCGTCGATCACCCGCGCTGATCTCATCACCGACACCACCGTGGTGAGCCTCTTGTTCTTATCTTCTTTCTGAAAGGAAAAATATTCTTACTTGTCTGTTTAGATAGATACTTGTATCATTTTCTTACATTTATTATTGCATCTTATATAGTGCGAT
This sequence comes from Triticum urartu, assembly GCF_003073215.2. Classification (NCBI taxonomy): domain Eukaryota; kingdom Viridiplantae; phylum Streptophyta; class Magnoliopsida; order Poales; family Poaceae; genus Triticum; species Triticum urartu. The sequence goes on along the minus strand of NC_053022.1, from coordinate 3,402,214 downwards.
GGTTTTGGTATCCGCCCCCGTTGGCCCTCGTCCTGTCTATGATTCGGATTTGGTATGTATATTATCTTCATAACTATTGGTTCATTTATTGTTTATGAAAATTATGCCGACCAACATGACATAGATTTTATTTATCTAGGATGTATGTGAATCGGAAATGCCAACCGACCCTATTGTTGAGAGGTTAAATTTAGTTGAAGAAGAAAACAATTTGTTGAAGGAAAAAATAAAAAAAAATGAGAAGGAGAAGATGATATTGGAGTTGCATGTTGCGGATGTCGTCGATGATCACAAGATCAAGATGGATGCAACGCGCTTGAAGATTAGAAAGATTAGAAAATATGCCATTCATACCGAGGCTTGGTATCATTATGCCGTTGGATCAATTGTTACCTTGGTTGCGATTATGATCGCATTTGTTTTCGCATTGAAATGTTTTACATAGTTTCAATGTATGGTTTAATTAATTAGATGCTCTGGAGAGCTATATGTTGTTAGATGAGAACTATGTATGCACTTTGGTTTTAATGTGATGATGAACTTCTATTAAATTGGACACTTAATTATATATAATGCACGCAGATGAACCGGCAATGGATGTACGGTGACAGACACACCCGCGAGTACATTAAGGGCGTGCATGAGTTTCTCGATGCGGCTGAGGCAAACAAACAGAATGGTTTTATGTGTTGTCCATGCACTGAATGTGGGAATACGAGGTCTTACTCTAACCGGAAAATCCTTCACTCCCACCTGCTTTACAAGGGTTTCATGCCACACTATAATGTTTGGACGAGGCACGGAGAAATAGGGGTTATGATGGAAGACGGCGAAGAAGAAGAGTACAATGACAACTATGTGCCCCCTGAATACGGTGATGCTGCAACGGGGGGAGCTGGTGAAGTTCAAGAGGAACCAGACGATGTGCCCAATGATGCTGCCACGGGTGAAGCTGCTGAAGATCAAGAGGAACCAGACGATGTGCCCGATGATGATGATCTCCGCCAGGTCATTGTCGATGCAAGGACGCAATGCATTAGTCAAAAGGAGAAGCTGAAGTTCGATCGCATGTTAGAGGATCACAAAAAAGGGTTATACCCCAATTGCGAAGATGGCAACACAAAGCTCGGTACTGTACTGGAATTGTTGCAGTGGAAGGCAGAGAATGCTGTGGCTGCAAAGGATTTGAGAAGCTACTGAAAATATTGAAGAAGAAGCTTCCAAACGATAACGAATTGCCCGACAGTACATACGCAGCAAAGAAGGTCGTATGCCCTCTAGGATTGGAGGTGGAGAAGATACATGCATGCCCTAATGACTGCATCCTCTACCGCGGTGCATACAAGGATCTGAACGCATGCCCGGTATGCGGTGCGTTGCGGTATAAGATCAGACGAGATGACCCTGGTGATGTTGACGGCGAGCCCCTCAGGAAGAGGGTTCCTGCGAAGGTGATGTGGTATGCTTCTATAATACCACGGTTGAAACGTCTGTTCAGAAACGAAGAGCATGCCAAGTTGATGCGATGGCACAGTGAGAACCGAAAGAAAGATGGGAAGTTGAGAGCACCCGCTGACGGGTCGCAGTGGAGAAAAATCGAGAGAAAGTACTGGGATGAGTTTGCAAAGGACCCAAGGAATGTATGGTTTGCTTTAAGCGCGGATGGCATTAATCCTTTCGGGGAGCAGAGCAGCAATCACAGCACCTGGCCCGTGACTCTATGTATGTATAACCTTCCTCCTTGGATGTGCATGAAGCGGAAGTTCATTATGATGCCAGTTCTCATCCAAGGCCCTAAGCAACCCGGCAACGAAATTGATGTGTACCTAAGGCCATTAGTTGAAGAACTTTTACAGCTGTGGAATGGAAACGGTGTACGTACGTGGGATGAGCACAGACAGGAGGAATTTAACATTAAGGCGTTGCTGTTCGTGACCATCAACGATTGGCCCGCTCTCAGTAACCTTTCAGGACAGACAAACAAAGGATACCACGCATGCACACACTGTTTAGATGACACTGAAAGTATATACCTGGACAAATGCAGGAAGAATGTGTACCTGGGCCATCGTCGATTTCTTTCGACCAACCATCAATGTCGAAAGAAAGGCAAGCATTTCAAAGGCGAGGCAGATCACCGGAAGAAGCCCGCCATGCGCACCGGTGTTCATGTGCTTGCTATGGTCAATGATTTACACTACGTAATCTTTGGAAAGGGTCCCGGTGGACTAGCTGTTCCGAATGACGCTGAGGGACACGCACCCATGTGGAAGAAGAAATCTATATTTTGGGACCTACCGTACTGGAAAGACCTAGAGGTCCGCTCCTCAATCGACGTGATGCACGTGACGAAGAACCTTTGCGTGAACCTGCTAGGCTTCTTGGGCGTGTATGGGAAGACAAAAGATACACCCGAGGCACGAGAGGACCTGCAACGTTTGCACGAAAAAGACGGCATGCCTCCGAAGCAGTATAAAGGTCCTGCCAGCTACGCTCTTACGAAAGAAGAGAAAGAAATCTTCTTTGAATGCCTGCTCAGTATGAAGGTCACGACTGGCTTCTCGTCGAATATAAAGGGAATAATAAATATGCCAGAGAAAAAGTATCAGAACCTAAAGTCTCATGACTTCCACGTGATTATGACACAACTGCTTCCGGTTGCATTGAGGGGGCTTCTACCGGAAAACGTTCGATTAGCCATTGTGAAGCTATGTGCATTCCTCAATGCAATCTCTCAGAAGGTGATCGATCCAGAAATCGTACCAAGGCCAAGGAGTGATGTGGCACAATGTCTTGTCAGTTTCGAGCTGGTGTTCCCACCATCCTTCTTCAATATCATGACGCACGTCCTAGTTCATCTAGTCGACGAGATTGTCATCCTGGGGCCCGTATTTCTACACAATATGTTCCCTTTTGAGAGGTTCATGGGAGTCCTAAAGAAATATGTCCGTAACCGCGCTAGGCCAGAAGGAAGCATCTCCATGGGCCATCAAACAGAGGATGTTATCGGGTTTTGTGTTGACTTCATTCCTGGCCTTAACAAGATAGGTCTCCCTAAATCGCGGTATGAGGGGAGACTGACTGGAAAAGGCACTCTGGGAAGAGACTCAATAATATGCAGGGACGGATATTCTTGGTCTCAAGCACACTACACAGTTCTACAGAACTCTACCTTGGTGACCCCGTATGTCGATGAACACAAGAACAGTCTGCGCTCCAAACACCCGGAGCAGTGCGACGACTGGATTACATGTGAACACATCAGGACTTTCAGCAGTTGGTTGGAAACACGTCTCAGAGGTGACAACACTGTTTGTGATGAGTTGTACTTGTTGTCCAGGGGACCATCTTTGACTGTATTGACTTACAAAGGATACGAGATAAATGGGAATACATTTTACACGATCGCCCAAGATCAAAAGAGCACCAATCAAAACAGCGGTGTCCGCTTTGATGCAGCAACCGAGAGCGGAAATGACACATATTATTGTTACATAGTGGACATATGGGAACTTGACTACGGACCTGATTTTAAGGTCCCTTTGTTTAAGTGCAAATGGGTCAATCTGTTAGGCGGCGGGGTACAGGTAGACCCACAGTACGGAATGACAACAGTGGATCTGAAAAATCTTGGGTACACTGACGAACCGTTCGTCCTAGCCAATGATGTGGCACAGGTTATCTATGTGAAGGACATGTCTACCAAACCGAGAAAAAGAAAAGATAAGGAAGCGAATACATCATACGATGAGCCAAAGCGCCACATAGTTCTTTCAGGAAAAAGGGACATCCTGGGAGTGGACGGCAAGACAGACATGTCGGAAGATTATGAAAAGTTTCATGAAATTCCTCCCTTCAATGTCAAGGCTGACCCAAGCATCCTGATAAACAATGAAGATTATCCATGGTTACGGCGCAATAAGCAAATGACACAAGCGAAGAAAAAGTGAAGACTTTCTCCCGCAATAAGCAAATGCTATGTGGGTGAAATTATGATACCATCCCAATTTTCAACTTTTTCAGAGTTCATTTGAAATGCTTTCATGTCTTATGGTTCGAAACTTTGATACTTCGAAAGTGATTGTCCATTTTGTACACGAAGTGCATCAAGTTTTTTTCGTAACCCTCTCTACTTTTTGGAACATGCTATGTGGGTGAAATGATGATACCATGCCAACTTTCAACCTTTTCAGAGTTCATTTTGAAATGCTTTCCAATTTCAGAGTCATTTAGCTCAAAGAATGAATTAATAGCAAACAGAATGAACTACAAAACTTTTATGAAAATAAAAACAATCAATTAAAATATTATGTGATGATCAACTAAAATAAAACTATAATATTCTTCAATAGCAAAAAGAACATAATTTGTGTGACCTAAAATCAAACTATAAGTATTTAACTGTAAGTAAAAATAAAAAATAAATAGCAAAGAAGAAAAAAATTCTAATTTTATAGTAGAGTTATTCATAAACTAGTGATTCACACAAATTTTTAAAAATTAAAATTTAAACTATTTAAAATTTAAAACTAATGGCACTAACAGAAAGTTTATAATTTTTGTGACCTAAAAGCAAAAAGAAATCACTAAAAAACTATAAGTATTTAGTTTTAAGTAGAAATAAAAAATAAATAGAAAAAAATTCTAATTTTATAGTAAAGTTATTCATAAACTAGTGATTCACACAAATTTTTAAAAATTCAAATTTAAACTATTTAAAATTTAAAACTAATGGCACTAACAGAAAATTTATAATTTTTGTGACCTAAAAGCAAAAAGAAATCACTAAAAAACTGTAAGTATTTAGTTTTAAGTAGAAATAAAAAAATAAAAAACCAAAAAAATATAGAAATAAAAAAGAAAAAACCAAAAAAAATGCCACCTACTGGGCCTCCACGGCCTGAATACGACTAGAAACCCTACATGGGCCAGGATTCAGGCCCGCAGAAGGCCCAATAGGCCCACAGGCAAAGCAGTGTCAAATTAGGCCCATAGGCCTGCTGTTCAGAGGAGTTCGAGAGGGAGGAGGTAGCAGAGCTTATAAACTGGTGTTGGGCGCTGTCAACTAGCGATGTGGGACTAAACTTATGGGCGCGGGGCAGCACAAGGGTATTGGTCCCGGTTGGTGGCCCTAACCGGGACTAAAGGTGGCATTGGTCCCGGTTGGTGGCACCAGCCGTGACCATTGCCCCCCTTTAGTCCCGGTTGGTGCCACCAACCGGGACCAATGGGCTTCGCTTCCCGCCCTTTGGGCTGCCGAAAAGAGGCCATTGGTCTCGGTTTGTGGCACCAACCGGGACTAATGCCCACCTTTAGTCCCGGTTGCTGCCACGAACCGAGACTAAAGCCTCTTCTATATAAGGCCACACTTTGGAATTTTTCATTCTCATCTTGCAGTTGTCGCCCTTGACGCCGCCAGGCTGCCCCGACGCCGCCCCGCCCCCATCGTCGCCGTCGCCCGCGACGCGCGCCGCCACGGCCCGCCCCCGTCACCGTCGCCCTCGTCCCTGCCCCGACGCGCACCGCCCCGTCCCGCCCTCGCCGTCGCCCGCGCCGGCCCCTTGCCCGACGCCCGCCGCCCCGGCTACCGTCCCCGTCACCGCGTCCCCGAGCCGGCCGTCCTCGTCGCCGGACTCCAGCCGTCGCCGCCCCCCTCAAAGTGAGCCCCCCTCTCGAGTGCCACTCTTGCGCCGCCCGAGCGCCCTTGCTCCACCCCTGCTCCATGGTCGCCACCGCCCGAGCGCCCCGGCTTCGCCCCTGCGCCCTTGCTCCGCCCCTGCTCCGCCGGCCCCGAGCGCCCGAGGAGAAGTAGAGGAGAGGAGAAGTGGAGCAGCAGCAACGCGCTGTCCACTTTTCTGAATTTTTTGGAACAGGAGGAATTTTTTTGTCCATATAGAAGGTATTTGATGAAATACTAGATGGCTTTGGGCATTTTTTGGAACAGGAGGAATTTGAATGAAATTTGAAAATTTTGAACTATGGATCAGAATATGCTAAATATGTCAAAAATGTTTTTTTATATGATGTTTTTTTTCATATATGTATTCATTTTTTTATTTAGGTTGTTAATTAGTAGATATCGATTTTAGGTTAGTGTAGAGGAAAAAGTAAAATAAGGAAAAGGAAGAAAAGAGGAAGAAGGAAGAAGAAGAAGAAGAAAAGGAAGGAGTTTGGAAAGGTAAATAAGAAGAGGAAGGCTTCTTTTTTTTTTCTTCGATCTTCTCCTCTATTTTGTTCATGGATATATGCTAAAGAAAATGAGGGGGGTGATAGATGATGATGAGGGGTCGAGAGTGGGACGAGAGGTCGAGAGGTGTCGAGGGGAGAAAAAATATGTTATCAGGGACGAGGGTCATCGAGGGGTCGAGAGAGGGATGAGGGGTCGAGAGAACTAAATAAGAAGAAGAAGAGGAGAGGAAGAAGAGGAGAAATAAATAAGAAGAAGAAAAAAGAAGGGGAAGAAGAGGGAGAAGAAGAGGAGAGGAAGAAGAGGAAGTATTCTCCTCTATTCTTTCTTTTCTTCTTTTTTCTTCTTCTTCTTCCTCTTTATTTTATCGGGAACGAGGGTCGTCGAGAGGTCGAGGAGCGGTAGAGGAGAAACCCTAAATAGAAAGTATCGTCGGTGTGAGATACATGTACCGTCGGTGTCGGACACTACACCCACATCCCACAAGTGGCGCGGGCTTCGACGCCCACGTCACTTGTGGGACGTGGATGTAGTGTCCGACACCGAAGGCCACATGTATCTCACACCCACGAAACTTGCTAGCTATTTAGGGTTTCCTCTACCGAAAAGAAGAGGAGAAATAAATAAGAAGAAGAAAAAAGAAGAAAAAGAAGAGGAGAAGAAGAAAGGAATAGTGGAGAAGAAGAGAAAATAGAATATATTCTATTTTCTCTTTTCTCCACTATTCCTTTCTTATTCTCCTCTTTTTTTTCTTCTTCTTCTTATTCTTATTAGCCGGAAGTAGAGAGAGGTTTTCTAGTGTCAAAGTATTGAAGAAATCCATGCCTTCATCATTAGCCGGAAGTAACCAGGGCATGTTGGTACGAAGTTCTGCAAAATTGTTTTGGAATGGAGTCCCGGATAGAATAATCCGCCTTTTGGTACCAATTCAGCAAAGGCCTTCCAAATAGCGATATTCGGAAGGCTCTTGCTGAACTTTGTACCAAAAGGCGGATTATCCTATCTGGGAGTCCGTTCCAGAACAACTTTGAAGAGTTTCGTACCATCATGCACATGTTACTTTCGCCTAATGATGAAGACATGGTTTTGTTGAATCCTGAGACACTACGCAACCTCCCGACCCCTCGGCGATCCTATCGAACATGAGAGGAAGAAGAGGATAAAAAAAGAAGAGGAAGAAGAAAAAAAGAGGAGAAGAAAGAATAGAGGAGATCTTCTCCTCTATTCTTTCTTCTCCTCTTATTTTTCTTCTTCTTCCTCTTTTTTTTATCGGGAACGAGGGTCGTCGAGGGACATAGATGTAGTGTCGTCGTTGTCGATATATACCCCCTCCCGATAGCTTACTATGATTAGGTAGCTAGTTCTACGTTTGGCACTAATATATCCATCTATTATGTTTGAATAATAATTGCCATGTTGTAAATATTTGTAGAAACTATGGACACCGCCCTAGACGAAGCAACAAAAGAAGCGTTGTTGAGGGACATAATCGCAGAAGGAAGTGATGCCATCTCGTTGTTTCTCAATGAAACCGATGGTCTGGAAGGAGAGGGTGAACAAGCTGGCTACGGTGACCTATTGCCGATGCAAGAAGAAGAACATGAGGACGGCTCCGGTGACCGAACCGAGTCCGGCCAGGTATATATATTAGTTAAGCCTATGCTGACTAGCTGATTGATGCATTCATTGTTTTGGTATGTACACATATTAATTAAGTCTTTGTTCTTTTTTCTAGCCCTCCGGATCGAGCACAACTTCGGTAAAGAGATGAGGCCCGAAGAAAAAGTTGAGCTCGGATGAAAAGTTTGAGATCATAGCAATCGCGCCCGACGGCCAACCTATTGAACCCCTCCGGACAAAGAGCGCATTTGTTGCTCAGTGCGGGGTTCTGGTTAGGGACAAGATCCCGATAAGCATCCAGCAATGGTTTAAGCCGGCTACAGAAGACCCTGAGGTCTCTTATGTCAATGATATGCAGAAAAATGATCTTTGGACTGAGCTGAAGTCAAATTTCACCCTACCGCCTGAGGATAATCCAGAGAACCCAGTTAAAGAGAAATTAATCAAGTCTTTTGCTCTGAAGAGGATGGCAGAACTATTCAGGAGGTGGAAGAAAGAGCTGAATAAGTTTGTCGAAATAATGACACACCAGAATTTAAGGGCAGATATGAGAATATCAGAGATCACTGGCCCGCATTTGTGGCCCACAAGACATTGGAAAAGAGTAAGAAGATGTCGGCGACAAACAAGCAAAATGCTGCGAAGAAGAAGCTTCACCATCGCACGGGGTCAGGTGGCTACCTCGTAGCCCGGCCTAAGTGGTCCAAGACTGAGAATGATCTGGTTCATAAAGGGATCGAACCAGAGACAATTAACTGGCCAGACTGTTGCCGGACTTGGTTCTTCGGGGCTGGCGGAACACTGGACCCTGTAACAGGGAAGTGCATTTGGACGAACGATCAAATGGACATACCAGTCAGTAAGCTTAAGCAGTATATCGAAGCAGCGCAGGAAGGGACGTTCTTTCCAGACAGAGAGAACGACGAGCTCACAATGGCCCTCGGGAATCCTGAGCACCCTGGACGGACACGAGCCACGCCAGGCTCCATTCCGTGGAAGGTTGGGTTTCCGGACGCAGGCGGTTACAAATCCCATGAGAGGAGGAAAAAAGTGCAGCAGACCCAAATGCACGCGCTGCAAGCAAGGGTAGACGCGATAGAGGAACGAGAAGCAAATCGCAGCAAACGTACTGCCAAAGCCTCCCCCGAAGCTACCCCGCCATCTCAGCGCAGAAGCAGCGTGGCTTCCACCGAGCTACTTCAGCCGGAGCATGTCTTGACGGCTCCTGCCAGCTATCCCGTGGATGCTATAACAGAGTCTCAAAATTGCCACCTTATGACGCAATGGATGAATTTGAAGGTCAAGGCGGCTGTTGGCTCTGTTTTTCCTACTGAACCCGGCGCAACTTTTCACTGTCGGCCGATTCCAGAAGGATATTCTAGGGTGATGGTGGATGAGATAACGGAGGGATTTGAGGACCTCCAGCTTGACCACCCTACCGGTGAAGGGGAGACTCGGCTGGGGTCTGCTCTGAAGACTCCATGCCTATGGCGGAAGGAGCTCATCAACCTTCCGAACTGGACGCCACCGCCTCCTCCTCCTCCTCCGGCGAGTCAGGGCACTCCGCCTCCACCGCCTCCTCCTCCGGCGAGTGACGATCAGGGCCCTCGGCCGGCTCCTTCTCCGGCGCGCGGCGGCACTCCGCCTCCTTCTCCGCCTGCGCCGACGCGCCCGAGCAGCCAGCCTCCTCCTTCTCCGCCTCGTCAGCAAAGGCGGAAGAGACCTGCCGCCGCTCCAGCTGCTCCGGCGCGTCGTAGTCCTTCTCCTCCGCCTCTTAAGCAAGTAAAGAAGACAACCGCTACGTCTGCTCGGTCGGCGTCTAGCGGTACAACCAGAGGCGGGAGGACATACAGATTCGGTCCTTCTCTGAAGACTCCAGAGAAGTTACCATACGAGAGGACCCAGGAGGAGAACGCCGAGATCGCGCGAGAAGAAGTGAAGAAATTCTTTGAAGGGGTGAAAGCAAAGAAACATCCACCTCCAGAGGAGAAGGTAGATCGGGTGAAAGTGGAGCGCACTCTGGCTGCCCTCACAAAACCACCGAAGTCTGATTCGCCGAAAGGAAACTATGACCGCATTATTGGAAAGGAATTTGCCGAAGCGGAGCGGTCGGGAAGTACTGTCAGTGATCAAAGGCTGAAAGAACGACGAGCTGGGAAACAAATTGCCCAGCTCGGCGAACAAGCGAAGCAATCGTGCCCCCCGCTCAAGGTGCCTAGCCACAACGTCGATAATGATCCGAGGATGGTGCCCGGTTATAGCAATCTTGCAGATTACCTGCCCGACGAAGTACATTATGAACCCATGGAGATGCAGATACAAAGATACGAGTACGGGAAGCCTCTCGTCAAAGATGAAAGATCTCTATCAACGATGATGCGAAGATTGCATGATTGGTACTTGAAAATCTGCAGACTCTGGGGGGAGGAGTACCTTGTATGTGAAAGTTAAAAAGGAGCATGACCTCGTTGGAATTGATCTGTTGCATGTTCCATTTGAGGAGTTCTATCAGTTTTTCAATCAATTGGCCCTCGATAAAACAACGGTCGCCTGCTACTGTCTGTAAGTAGTACTACTTCTGTCATTAAGTTTCTCTATATAGCTTAGCTCTTTCATTGCATGTATTTATAATCATCCTCACTATATTATGCAGATTGAAGATCGCCGAATTGAAGAAAAGACAAGTCGGTGATATTGGGTTCATTAACACACATCTCATAGATGCAACTTAGGTTAAACTTCATGCCGTAGCTACCGAGGCCAGCTTGCTACGATCGTTCGTAATAAATCAAAACAAAGATATAATACTCTTTCCTTACAACTTCAGGTGAGTGTTACTGTCTTGTGCGTATTCGGTTTCCCTTATATATTAGTCAAGGTTATAGTAATGTAATTCATGAGTTATGCATGTGTGTGCAGTTACCACTATATTCTCCTAGAGATTAAGCTTGAGCAGGGAGTAGTAACCGTCTTGGACTCTAAACGAAAATATCCCAAGGAGTATGCGGACATGACTGAAATCCTCAAGAAGTAAGTTAAATCGATCATTATCCACCATATCAGCAACTTTGTTCATTTCCTGATATCAAGTAATTGTTTTTTTTGTCCGGCAGGGTTTGGAGAAAATTCACCAAAACAGTTCCGGGACTGCCGAAGGAGCTGGAATTTAGACACCCGAAAGTAAGTACTATAGTAGCATGTTCCACGCATCTCCTAGTGATTCAAGCGCTAGTTTCATCAATACCATTTAGCATTCTTGCTTATCAGTTTGATTGACCTCTATTTCTTGTAAAGTGGTTGTGGCAGGAACAAGGGAATGATTTCTGTGGATACTACATCTGCGAGTCCATCCGCCACACGACCTGTGAGCGGGGCGGGTACTCTAACGAACAATATGAAGTACGTAAATAACAACATTCACAATTTTATTTTATTACCATCATTTGTGTTGAGTTTCATTCATTTATATATATATATATATATGTATTGACCCCCTTCTTCAAATTAGATGTTTCGGAAGCGGGATGAACTCCTAGCACCAGCTCGCATGCGAGCAATTCAAGAGGAATTGGTGGCATTCTTTCTTGACCACGTGATCCCTGAAGACGGAGAATTCTATGTGGACCCTGAGTCCATATGATTATATTTGTAAGAGATAATTATTGTATATATGTAGCCGGTAGTGTCAGATAGATATACGAGAACTTGTTGTTCGACCAATCTCTCGGAGAAGGAGAGGTGGTCGATATCACTTCTCTCTGTATATATGCATATATGTTCATGACGATCTTCTGTTTCCTTCGTTTGCTTACTAGCTAGCTAGCGTGTCTAGTCCTCTCTATATACGTATGTATAGTACGTAGCGTCGACCAAGCACGCACATAACAGAGGACACTTCTCTCTATTAATTATAACTAGCTAACACAATATATGAAACACCTAAATTAACCCCCCAAAACCCCCAACCCCCCCCCCCTTTCAAAAAAAAACAAAAACCCCAGCCACAGAAGTGCTGACGCGTGGATGCCTATTGGTCCCGGTTGGTGCCACCAACCGGGACCAAAGGGTCTCCTGGCTGGGCTCTGCGCACTGCCCACGTGGAGGGCCTTTAGTCCCGGTTCTGGATTGAACCGGGACTAAAGGGAGGAGGTATTAGTACCGACACTTTAGTCCCGGTTCCGGAACCGGGACTAAAGGCCCTTACGAACCGGGACTATAGGCCCTTTTTCTACCAGTGATACCTCTCATGCCATGCCACACAGGATGAGTTGACGACTCATTGTAAGTCTATGTATTTGTAGATTCTCCTGATACAACAAAAGATCACCGTTGTGTGCCCGTGGTTTTTCCCGCAAGGATTTTCCACGTAAAAATGTGTGTCCAGTCCCGTGTTCTTGATATTTCTGTTTGCTTGCTGATTTCATAAATATAATTTGGTTTGCGGGTTGCTTATATTTGTTAAAGACTGTAGTATCCACATGTGACACTTTCTTTCGGCTGTTGTCTGTAGGGTACTTAAATGTGTCCTAATATTTGTCTCTTTTTATCTACTATTGCTCGCATATAACCTAATAAAGATTGAAAAAAATGAAATCCAAAACTGGCGCAGTACCATGTTGTCCTGCTTTATTTATTCCATATGGGAATCAAGATCAAATATCTTGGACCAAGCAGGAATAATCACAATGCATAAACGGAACGAAATGAATGTAAGCACATTGGAGATATATAGGTGCATAAAAAAAGAGAAGTACCACAATATACTAAGTAAAAGGACTTACAGAGGATTGTAGGGCAGGAGTATGTAGTCCTTTTCCTTATTATTGCTCCCATGAACCTGAAGGTGAAAAAATGGAATCCAAAACTGACACGTTATCATGTCATCCTGCTTTATTGTTCTCTGGGTATCAAAGTAAAATACCTTGTGCCAAGCAGGAACAATCACAATGATCAAGTGTTCGATGAGTAAATGGAACAAATGAATGTGAACACGCGGATATGGGTGCATAAAACAAGAAAAGTACAACAGTATGAGTACTAGGTAAAAAGAGCTTACGGAGGATTGTAGGGCACGCATATGTAGTCCTTGTCCTTAGGATGGAGCATATGTAATCCTTGTCCTTAGGATGGAGCAATAGATAATTTACTACTACACTTAATTTCAAGCACTTGTAACGAGATTTTCATGGAACAATGATACAACCTTTTTTTTCTTGATGCTATACAAAATTAACAAAGGATGAGATGAGATGATAGGAGAAGCCGTGACAGACAACACGAGAGCTAGCAACGTCCCATAATTTCATTATCAGAAAAGCAGATACCAATTCAACTCAGCAGAGACATACTAACAACAGGATGTACAACCATATAGAGAACACTCCCTTTATCACACACTATTGTTCCAACACAAAGGGAAAGAGACATTCCATCGTTCAACGATTGCAGTGGTATATGAGGCAAGATACAATGAATCTGTCCATGCATAAACAAAGTGCCGACCATTTACAACGAGATCAAAACCTACACCATAGCTTTTTTGTTACTTTCAGGTACGAATAGATGCGTGCGGCACGGTAGGCAGTCCCAGTTCATCCTCCTGCACCAACAGACAAAAATAAGCAGAGCAAATTAGTCTACTGGTTGACAAGTGTTCACATTGCAATCAGGGGTAATCAAGCAAATTAAAGTATGTGCCGTCTGAGATATTCAATGGGGACTTCAAAGTTCATCATGAAATCCATCATATACCACATGTTTGGCATGAAAACAGTTTGCATGTTCTCCCTCTGTGTGTTTCTTTTACTATTAAGATCAAGCTATTATGAGCTCAAATTGTTCATACCAACAACATATGTGTGCAACGAGCAGCGTGACTGGGAGCAAAGTTGCAGCGCGCCTGTGTTTGGCTGACTCGGTAGCGGCTCGGGTTTCGGCGGCGTGCGAGGTGGCCGGCGGTGCTGTGGCTCATGGGGCAAGTTGTGCGGAGGCACGCAGCGGCTGGGTCGCCGGACTTGTGCTCATAGAGTGGTCGGAGAAACTGGCTCAGCTGGGCCGGCTACAGCGGTTGGCTGCTCTATACGGCGGCCAACAGGGCAGCGGCGCAGTGGCACGGCAAGGCGGCCATCGCACCAACGAGCAGCGCTTCGTTCTCCGGATCGATTCCTCCCTGCAAGAGCGCTTGTACACGCACGTACACATGACAAGAGCTAGTAGAAGCACTTGATCTATTTTCTGAGGAAGTTGTCTCCTGCACCTAGCAAACCAAGCAGCATACAGGGTAAAGCTGGTCAACTACGTAGCCGGCGACGCGACTGCAGCGTCCGGCAAGCTGGACATGACTCTTTTTTTTTTTCTTTCAATACTTAGCTTAGCATTTTGGTCACACTTCCTATGAGGTGCAAAAATGTCTTTTCAGGTGTTATTTAACACCGTTGAGGCTTAAAATAGATGGAAGTGTCATATAAGGCATAAAATTTTAACGGGGTGTTATATAGAGAAGAAACTTCTTTTCAGTGTCAAATAGGGAATAAAACTTTATGACAGTGCTAAATAAGGAATTCTCTCCTTTTTTTGTGTGTGTGTTCAGCAAACCCATTGGTAAAAGAAGCAACCGCGTCCCCACACGTTAACCAAGAAGTCATGAGCAGCAGTCGGAGACCATCGGACAACGTACGATAATGCTATAACAGAGACGTCGCACTTGGGATCCACTCATATTCAAAGACCATCCATCGAATATGATGATGATAATGAGGAGGAGGATTGGATGAGGACGATGATTGTCTTTGCTTTGCTTTACATAATAGTCTTGCTTTGCTTTGCTTTACTTTGCTTTACATAATAGTCTTTGGACTGTCCTCTGAGTTCAGACAACCACTCCCGTTAACACTTTCTATCTACTGGGGATGGTTATAACGTGTTTGCTTTCTCCGGTATGTGTGTACAGGGCCTGTTTGGCAGAGGTTTCAAAGCTCAAGCACAAGAAGCACTTATAGCAAGTAAATAAACTGAGGACGGCTGAAACTTACCGTGCTTTACGTTCGTTCCATGTCCAGCAGAGCAATCAACACCTACAGAAAGCAGAAAGCAGGCGTAGTAAAAGTCTACCGAATCAACCCACTTTAGAATGGAACCTTTCTTCAGTTGCAACCACTACCACATTTTCCCTGACTTCAAACAGGACTTGTGATCCAAGATTTGTATTGACCAAAATTCAACACATGAACCATTATTTCTACCATTGACAGAATTCCAACACGTAAATTTTCCTGCAGTAAATATAAATTGTTGCCTTCCGCGGCCAGTAACAAGTCCTTGAGGTAAATCTTTTGTTCGACGTACCAGCTCAAAAGTGAATAAGGGAAACATTTTAGAGAATAGCTCAAGACAAGCAGCTTCAATTTCTTTATGGAATTGCCAGCTGAAGAAATTGCATGATCCAATAAACAAAGAAATACTATCAAACAGGAGATACCATCATGAAAACTCTACTGCAATATGTTAACTCAATTCCGTTCAGTGCATAAGCTGTAGACAGAGGAAAATTGCAAATTTTGCCGGAATTCTGTCCCTGCCTTCAACTCCTTTTTAGGGATTCCTGGGTCATTTTTCCACAGGCATGAGTAAAGAAAGAAAGGAAGAGGTATAGATGGCGGCTTGACACTGAAGAAAAGCCATCCAGCAGAAGCTTCTACTCAACTCATGAAGAAAAGAAGACAGTCCACCAGGAAGTCTGTCATCCTTTTCTCACACAGAAACACAGGAAACAAACCGTATTTGCTGCCAAAGGAAAGAAAAAGGGGCAGAGATGTCGACAGACACTGAAGAAAAGCCATCCAGCAGCAGCTTCCACTCAAATCTTTTTCGAAAGAATAAAGCATCCATTCAACTGCTGTGTCTTGACTAAGGACCTCATAACAATGGATGACACACTCGTTAAATACTCATCAACAGAGTTGCATTGTGTATTGAATCACATCCCCCAGCCAAACACATTATCGAATTCCAGATGCAAACACTAGGCAGCCAAATGCGACCTCTGTTCTACCTCTGCCTACTGCTGGTGACATGTCTTCTTCTCTTGGAAGAAGCACATGCAGCGCACCATCGACGAATCTCGCCGAGGTCTCAACGCATGGCCCTCCTCCACTGGAAAGGTACACTTGCAGGCCCGGCGCTGCAAATGAGCTCTTGGCAGGAAAACACCAGCCCCTGCAACTGGACGGGCATCATGTGCACGGTTGTTCGCCTTGGCCGCAGCATGCCCTGGGTGGTGACCAACATCTCACTTCCGGGTGCTGGCATCCGTGGCCAGCTTGGTGAGCTCAACTTCTCGGCTCTTCCATTCCTCGCATATATTGACCTCAACAACAACAGTCTCCATGGTCCAATACCAGCTAATATCAGCTCTCTATCATCACTTTCATATCTTGACCTATACTTCAACCATCTCAAAGGACAAATTCCATTTGAGTTTGGTCGCTTGCAAAGTCTGACCTGGCTTGATCTCTCATTTAACAGACTCATGGGACATATACCTGCATCTCTGGGTAACCTAACAATGTTAATTGGTCTTTCCATTCGCCAAAACATGTTATCAGGTCCCATTCCCGAGGAGATTGGAAGGCTTGTCAACCTACAAGTTCTACAGCTAAGCAACAACACCTTAAGCGGCATGATGCCAAAAACCCTTGGAAATCTGACCCAACTAAATACTTTGTACCTCTATACTAATCAACTTTCAGGGCCTATACCCCAAGAACTAGGTAAGCTAGTCCATTTGCAAAATCTTGAACTTAGTTCAAATGATATTGCAGGTCCAATTCCAATCTCCATAACCAATCTCACTAAGATGACCACACTTTCTCTCTATAGCAATCAAATCACAGGTCCAATACCTTCAGAATTGGGCATCTTGTTGAATCTCCAGTTTTTAGACTTGTCTGGAAACCAAATATTTGGCTCTATTCCTGACATCTTAGGAAATATAACAAAGCTAGTACACCTATCCCTCTATAATAATCAGATAACCGGTTCCATCCCCCAGGAAATTGGCAATCTGATGAAACTCGAATATTTAGGATTGCAACTGAACCAAATTTCAGGATCAATACCAAAAACTTTTGGGAAGTTGCAAAGCCTCCAAAATGTGGAAATCTTTAGTAACAAATTGTCAGGTTTTCTTCCTCAAGAATTTGGAGATCTCATAAACCTTTTTCAACTTGCGCTCTCGTTCAACTCATTTTCAGGACCTTTACCCGCAAATATATGTTCAGGTGGCAGACTTCAATATCTCAGTGTCGCTTCCAATATGTTCAATGGCCCCATTCCAAGGAGTTTAAAAACATGTACGAGTTTGGTTCAGCTTGAGCTTCAGGAGAACCAACTAACAGGAGATATATCTCAGAATTTGGGTGTGTATCCACAACTCATAAAGATGAGCCTGGCATCGAATAGATTCTCTGGGCAGATCCCACCAAATCTAGGTGCATCTACCAAACTAACGGTACTACATCTAGCACAAAATATGATTACAGGCCCCATACCTACAATCCTTTCTAAATTGTCCAACCTAGTAGAACTAAAACTAGATTATAACTATCTCAGCGGTCACGTTCCACAAGAAATCTGCAGTTTAGCAAATCTATATAAACTGACCCTATCATCGAACCAATTATCTGGATCCATACCTACACTGGTAGGAAATCTGAGCAATTTAGGACACCTTGATATATCTGGGAATAGAATGAGTGGATTGATACCAGAGGAACTAGGGCGCTGTACAAAACTGCAGTCCTTGAAAATCAACGACAACAACTTCAGTGGAAGTTTGCCTGGTGCCATTGGAAATTTAGCAGGCTTGCAGATCATGTTAGATGTGAGCAACAATAACCTCTGTGGTGTGTTGCCGCAACAACTTGGCAAATTGCAGATGCTAGAATTTCTGAATTTATCACATAATCAGTTCAATGGCAGCATTCCATCCTCCTTTGCAAGCATGGTGAGCATTTCAACACTAGATGTGTCCTACAACGACTTGGAAGGACCGGTCCCAACAACACGCATACTCCAAAATGCTTTAGCAAGTTGCTTTCTTCCCAATAAAGGTCTATGTGGTAACATCTCTGGCCTGCCACCTTGTTATTCAACCTCAGTAGCTGCTCACCAAAAAGGGAAAATACTTAGTTTGCTTTTGCCAATTGTTCTTGTGATGGGTTTTGGAATAGTTGCTGCAATTGTTGTCATAATAATACTTACTCATAAGAAGAGAAAACCACAGGAAAGTGTCATCACTGAAGCAAGGGACCTATTCTCTGTTTGGACTTTCGATGGAAGATTAGCATTTGACGATATTTTAAGGGCAACAGAAGACTTTGGCGATAAGTACATAATTGGAACAGGAGGATACAGCAAAGTCTACAACGCACAACTCCAAGACGGGCAACTAGTTGCTGTGAAGAGGCTTCATCAGACAGAAGAAGAGTTGGATGATGAAAGAAGATTTCGTAGTGAAATGGAAATCTTATCACAAATCCGACAACGAAGCATTGTCAAAATGTATGGGTTCTGCTCCCATCCAGCATATAAATTTCTTGTGTACGAGTACATTCAGCAGGGAAGCCTCCATAGGACATTGGAAAATGAGGAGCTAGCAAAAGAACTGGTTTGGCCCAAGAGAATTGCTCTTGCAACTGATGTGGCTCAAGCAGTATCTTATTTGCACCACGAATGCAGTCCACCTATAATCCATCGAGATATCACAAGCAACAACATATTACTTGATACATCCTTTAATGCTTTTGTCTCAGATTTCGGCACGGCAAGGATTCTTAAGCCCGATTCATCAAACTTGAGTGCACTAGCAGGAACGTATGGCTACATAGCTCCTGGTATGTACAAGTATACCTTGTTTCTCACATCAAAAGTATTCATCTCCATCCATTTGTTCCTGATTATAATTACTTGATTTTGTGCAGAACTGTCATACACATTTGTTGTGACGGAGAAATGTGACGTCTATAGTTTTGGCGTTGTTGTGCTAGAGCTAGTGACGGGCAAGCATCCAAGGAATCTCCTAGATGGTAGTTTGTCAAGAGGGGAAGAAGTTATGCTGGTGAAAGATATTCTAGACCAACGGCCAACAACACCAACAACAACAGAAGAGAAGATCTTAGCTCTGCTCATCAACCTGGCCTTCTCTTGCTTGGAATCTTCTCCGCAAGCAAGGCCAACCATGAGGGAGGCATACCAAATGCTCATCCAGCAACCTTGTTCTAGTCCAAGTCCCATGCCTTTGAGTGCAGACGCATGTTGATGTATGATCCGAATTCTGGTGACAAGCCAAGGTCTATCGTGGCGGAGGTCGATAAAATGTTTCCAATTTTGACTTGAGTCACTCATATGCCATGTATATATACGCCATGTATGCTAACATGGGACGAGTTGATGGCTTATTGTAAGTCTATGTATTTGTAGACACTCTCCTCATACAGTGAAAGATAATCGTCGTGTGCCTGTGGATTTTCCCACAAGGATTTTCCATGTGAAAATTGGTGTCCTGTGTTCTTGGTATTTCTCTTCTTGTTCGCTTGCCAATTTCTAAGAATGCATAAATATAATTTTTATTGTGGGTTGCTTGTAAAATATGTGTATTGTTTATACTTATATATGCTTAGACGTAGTATCCACATGTGACACTTCCTTTGGGTTGTTGTCTGCAAGGGTGCTTGAAATGGTGTGCTAATATTTCTCTCTTTTTGTCTACTATTTCTCCCATGAACCTAAAAATGAAAAAAAAGGAATCCAAAACTGGTGCGATATCATGTAGTCCTGCTTTATTGTTCTCTGGTAATCAATATAAAAATTCCCTAAAAACACCTTGGACTAAGCAGGAACGATCACAATGATCAAATGGTCAATGCATAAACGTGAACAAATGAATGTAAACACATGGGGCTAGGTGCATAAAAAAAGGAAAATTACCACCGAGGAAAAGGACTTACGGAGGTCTGTAGGGCAGAAGTATGAAGTCCTTGTACTTATGATGATGGAGCATTGTGTCCAGATTTCAAGCATTGGTTGTCGAGATAGAAATGGAACAAATATACAACCTTCTTTTTCTTCATGCCTAATACAAACTTAACAAAGGATGAGATGAGATGAAAAGCCACAGGTGACAGACAACGGGAGAGCTAACAATGGCCCATAATTTCATTATCAAAAACGTAGTTACCAATTCACCTCAGAATTCAGCCCACCTAGTGCAATCACAGACAGACAATGCTAACAACATGATGTACAACCGTATAGAGAACAGCTCACTTTATCACTCACTATTATTATTCCAAACCAATGGAAAAAAGACATTACATCGTTCAACGAATTGCAGTGGTATATGACGGAAGATACAACGAATTTGTCCATGCAAAAACATAGCGCCGACCATTTACATCGAGATCAAACCTACATGTATTTTTTAGTTTCAGGTACGAATTGATGCGTGCGGCACCGTAGGCAGTCCAAGTTCATCCTCCTGCAACAACAGGCAAAAACAAGGAGAGCAAATTAGTTCATAAATTATCTCAAGTATCTCACCCATCGATTAAATCATGTGACAAAATAACAAAAAAGGTTTATAGCTTCAAGAACTGTGATTGCAGGGGCTTGACATGAGCCGTCAATTTCCTCCTCGGGATATCAGCACCATAATCAATGTGACTAGAAACTAGTAAGTCTCCCTATTGACATACCTGCTGCCGGTTTGCCAGGATTAATTGCTGCATGACCACTTGGATCAAATTCAACTACAGAATTTAAATTGAAGAGTGGCTCATGGATGGTTACCACTGTAAGGAAAACTATGTAACTTTAAGGTGATAATATCTGGCGTTTGAATTATCTAAGAATAGGAAACTGCAATAAGTGTCATACCCCCCATAAGTTCCTCCTCATCGAACTCATCTGGGACATTGTAGCTTCTACCAAGAGTTTCTTGTATTTCATTGCTCACATCCATAACATCCGTCGTCTCGTCTTGCATGCTCTGCTGATTATGAAAGAAGGTACGGATTCAGATGTAATTCAAACAAAATAAGCTGAAGATCTTGAAAACATGAGCAGTGATGTTGCATACATCTATATCTTCAATCCTGACAGTCTTCATCATCCCTTTCAGCTCTTTATTGGCAGCCTTCATTGCAGTCATCTGTTAAATGGAAGACACTTCAACATTAGTTTGAGAGCCAGAATCAGCATACAGTCTGTTGAGCATTTTTAATTCCCTCCAATGCATGCGAAAGCAACTTGGTCAAGATTATATGTTTGGTTGTACAGCATGTCACGCTGACCTTCATACCTGTAGGGAAAACATGTGGGGCATAGAGATTAGAATAATAAACCAACAGGCTACCGCCACAAAAGAATGATTAAATGCTATAGGGTAATCGGTTCCATTTCAATAAGGCCAGCAGCACGGAGCAACAAGAGCATTCCACTTTGTGTCTTGTCCATGTTAAGACGGTGACTTGTCAACATTGATGGGTGGCAGAATAATGGACCGGTTGGTTGCTGGAAAGAGGGGAGAAGAAGACGTCGCTGATGCATTTCATCCAACTGGTGGTGTGCCGTCGCCTCCCTCCTCCAAATTCTCTCCTCCCTTAAATCGATGCTCAAACCACCAAAATCAGCAGCAGCAATCACCAGAAGATGTAGGATTTATTAGACCGAGAGAGCACGAGGCGGTGGCGTGGCGTGGAGTCGCGGCAGAGCTCGCGGACACCAGAGTCGCTGCACATTGACGCAGGCGTAGCCCAAAGCTCGGTGTTCCGGCTTCGCGGCGGGGAGGTGGATGCCGGCGAGGACGCAGCCGCGGCGGCTTCGGTGGCCCGTAGGCCAGAAAATGGAGAATCCGCCTATTCGCCGCACAGGCTAGAAGAGTTCCCTTGGCCGGCCCATTACGGATTTGAATCGGGTTTTCTATTATTATTATTTTTTTCAAATAAATAAATAAATTTGTTTCGCAGATTAAAAAAGAACTACTGTTAATGAGTTTTGAAATATGTAAAAACTTATAGGTGGGGAAATATAAAAATACTCAGGTATGTACATACAAATATCCATACTTCTGAAAAAATACTCCCTCCGTTCCAAAATATAAGTCTTTTTAGAAATTTTAATATAGACTACATATGAATGT
This sequence comes from Triticum urartu, assembly GCF_003073215.2. Lineage (NCBI taxonomy): Eukaryota > Viridiplantae > Streptophyta > Magnoliopsida > Poales > Poaceae > Triticum > Triticum urartu. The sequence continues at coordinate 3,380,210 of NC_053022.1, read as the reverse complement.
ATATAGATATATTTTAGAGTGGGTAAAGTTCCTTTGTAGAGTGTAGATTCACTTATTTTGCTCCGTATATATTTCCGTATTGGAATCTCTAAAAAGACTATTTAGGAACGGAGGGAGTAGTTAAAAAATTCAATGCATATTTAAAATATATTAGCGTGCGTATACATAAAATTATATTTGCATAAAAAACTTATATGCATTTTTTATGTGTTTCTTGAAAAGTTCTTGGATTTTAAAAAGCTTTTCTCAGATGGAAAATAGATAAAATGTGTGTCCAGTGCAGGGCGGGTGCATAGAGAAGTGCCTGTTTATACAGGATAATTAGCACCTAACATAATAGTCTTTGGACAATCGTCGAGTTCAGAGAACAGCTCACCTTCGAATGGAGGTTGATCAGACGAGGTTGCCATCCTGTGCTTACTTTCTCCAATTCAGTACGTGTATATACTGATAATTGCAACCTCCATACTTCATCGAAATTCAACTCGGCTAGTGCCATCACAGACAAGCTAACGACAGCTCTGTATCAATCACTATCATTCCAAAACAAACAATGAAGAGCCATCCCATCGTTCAATGAATGACTGTGATATAGGAGGAAAGATACAATGAATCTGTCCAGGCAAAAACGGAAGTGTCCATCATCGACGTCGAGATTCAGGTACAAACTGATGTGTGCGGCAATGTACTGTAGAAAGTCCCAGACTCCCAGTTCATCCTCCTGCACAAGCAGACAAAAAGAGCAAGCTACAGCACATTATTTTACTGGTTGAGAGAGAAGCTCGGACATCCACAGCCACCCAAATCAAAGAAACCAGTGCATACTTACACAGGAAATTTAATTAGCAGCAAACATAACAGTGTGAATAATCATTCAGAGACCTTTGGTCAACAGTTCTGCAGGCAAGCCTACAATCCGTGTGTTGTTTTCTATTGGTCCAGGATTGAAGCCACGCATAGATGAGGTGGCAGCCCATACCCATGCCTTTCCTCCAACATCCTCCCAGCCATGTACTCCATACAAGAACAAAACAATAATGCAATGAGATAAATAATACTCTCGGCCACCAACTGCCACGGGTCTCCTCGGCGGAACAAAGCAATAATGCAAATGAGATGGATCCAATTTTATTTTTATTTTTATTTTTTGAGCAATAGAACAGATTCATTTTTTTTTTGCACGGATCTCAATTAAGATCTCATGGATATAGCATCGACTGAGACTTAGAAAGACTGTTTGAACAACTTTGCCATCCTCGGAGATTTTGCACCTTGAAAAGAATATATGGTTTGTGTAGGTCATCGTGAAAGCTTTGCCTTCCGCTCAATATTGGCTTCAAATAACTATCACTCTCCCCTAAAAAAGAAGTCTTAGCTTAGCTGGTATACACTCTAGAAAGTCTGGCCATTTGGCACGCACGGAACGTTTGTTGCCCAGGCCGACTGCACCGACTAAGTTATGTCCCACATGGTGTAGCCAATTATTTTTTCAAAAATGATGAAGCAAAGATACCACTTATTGCAAAGATACCACTTAAGGTAGGATGATTTAATAATTTATCAAAACTATGACTTAGTCCCTGGTACGTACTAGTACTCTCCTAGACAGTTGGATTGATCGACCTAGGAATGAAGTTTAATTACCGTCACCAAATCGCTGACAAAACAGAGTTGAATCGGTCTGATCCATTACGACATCCATGCCTAGTCAACACGGTTGCATCTCGTCATGATCCTGGACTCCAAAACTGCGGGCGGAACTGCAAATCAGGAGTTGCTATTTACATATACCAGCCGGCCTGTGTGGAATAAATACATCTATTTGAAATGCTGGTTTGTCAAAGTAAACGATTGGTACTGAACGATTGTTTTGCCTACGACACCACACACACACGCGCGCACGCACACGCACACCTCCAACCCCATAGAAGAACTGTGTTGTATATATATACGAGTATACAATTCTTGTCCCCAAGTATAATCTTAGACTCTCGCCCACTTCTTCACCATAATGCCCACACTTGCTGGTCTCGCTGGCTACCTCTTCTATATCGCGTTCATGATGGAAATGTCGTGTCTAATGCGCATAGCTGCCATGTCCGCCTTTCCGCCACTCAAGAAGAAGAAATACCGATTCTTGGTGGTCCCAACGGCCATGGTCCTCCCCTTCGTGCTGAAGCATATGTTGGGGCATGCTCTGATCTCCGGGTTCCCCTCCACCTTGCCTTCCGGTGTCTTTGAAATGATAGCCACACTTCTTTGGATCGCTGGCTACCTCGCGTATATCACATGCATGGCGGGGCTATCATGTGTGGTGTTCCACACATCCATCTTCGTCTTCAAAGTAGCGAAGGGGCCACATCGCGAGGAGGGTTGGATAGACATTATGTTCATCATCGTTGTTGTCATCGACTTCATGGTGATGGATACGTTCATGAAGCATTCTGACATGAAAGCCACCCTTCTTGGTCTTGCTGGCTACCTCGTCAGGATGATCGTCTCACCATTGCTTCCACTTCCCGCGATGTCATTTCTGGTAGCGTTTTCATTTCTGGTGGTCACGGGCCTAGGAGCCTGGGTCACAATACTGCTTCCGTCGGCCACGTACAATTATCCTAGGTTGATGTTCGCGAGCATCATCGGCATCACCTTCCTAGTGATAAAAAACATGTTCGAGTTGGACACACCGATCAACAAGTCTGGTCTGATCGATGAATCCTTGTCCATCTTGCCTTCTTTCTTCTTCGGCACGAAAGACACACTTGTTGGCCTCGTTGTCTTCATTAACGATTACCGCGTTGCCTACTTGGTGATGAGGTATGTCACCCTTCTAGCCCTCGCATTGTTACCGTTGGTGTCGAACTCCATGACGGCGCGCGCCAAGTACACCAAGGCATCCGTTATCATCTCCCTAGGCATACTGTTAATGATGCGGCCACCATGCATGCCCATCGGGAAGCTAGCCCCAGTATTTGAACCCCCCTCTGTCGCAACTGCCTCTACTTTGGGTTTGGATGATTTCACAAGGTTTTCGGAGCAGATGAAAGTTGATCACATGATGGTTATGGAGAAGGTCGTCTCTGGATTGAATATGCTCATCGAAGAGTCTATGGGAACGGTTCAGAGCTTCATCGTCCACACAATCTTGATCCTGATGGCTCTCATATATAGGAGGCATGGTGTTCTTTGTATGGAACCAGTATGGTTTATGGATCGACACTCTAACCAAAAAATCAAATGAATTGATGGAAGACCGGTTTCCTGTATGGGTCGACACTCTAACTGCAAAAGCATATGCATTGATTGAAAAGGCTGCTTCGCAGGCGGATATATTTGTTCAGGACCAAATGTACCATTTTTCATTTGGTTTGCTTGGGAAAAGGAGGCCCAAAACAACTCCGCGTGTGCATAGGGACAAACCCAAAAAAAGTGGGAGGGGGAGACTCAAACCCAGGAGGGCAGAGGAAGACAGCTAAAAGGTATTATAGCGATTCAAAACAAGAAGACGGAGATCATTGTCTGTATATATGCCTCTATATATGTATTGTACCCTAGTAATTTTTATACGTGAAAAGCTATCAGTGATCGAAATGAAGCCAGGGTTTTGCTCTATTTTTCACCTGTACAACGGGCATTGTTAGAATTTGTATTTGTAGCTTCTTTTATATACACTATATTCCCACAAAAGAATATGTATATACACTACATACCTTGTATTTGTATATGTTGGTTATATTAAAAATATTATAAATTTTACAGCGATTGACAATTTTAGGGACCCGTCCATCCACCCAAATCTGACGATGGTAAAATAGGAGTCAAGACTGAAATTACATGAAAGTACAACTAACTGTGGGACCAGTACAACTGCTATTTATTTTTTTATGTTTTTTAACAGGGTAGATCAGTCATTTACTTAATTTTCCCATGGCCTTATCATCTGCTCTCACCCGACAAGTCTCTCTCCCTCACCCAAATGTCTGTCGTCGTCGACGCCTAATAGTCGATGCCGTCTCCGTCCCACACCTGTGAGGACCTTGAATTGCTGACACGCCACTCTCGGTCGCTGGCTAACCCTAGCCGCACCCGGTGGCCGGCACACGCCCTGGATGGCGAGCGCGGCCAAGGCAGGAGAAGAAAGGTGATGCCAAAGGAAGAGCGCATGGCGGTTGTATAGCCGTCCGAGGGAAGAGGTAGAGCGTCATGTGCCGATTCGGCGGCTATGGTGTCACTGAGTTGGCGGAGACAAAGCTCACCGCTGGACCCGTGAAGGCCGCCGCCACGTTCGTGCCACCTGCCATGGTGGACCGGTGGGCGCCCAAGCGGCACGTGACCGCCGAGGCATCCCTGGTCGTCATCCTGCGTCGGTCGGCGGCCGCTCCAGCAAGCCCATCCCCGCGGCAGGTGGAGGAGCTCACCTGAAGCTCACCGGAGCCAAAAGGTATCTTTTCCGCCCTTCTCATTAAGGAGCCCACCGCGGTGCTTTTGATTACAGTGATTTCATTTAGTAGGCAATAGATACTCGACATGCTACAATTGATTAGAATATCACTTGCAAGTTGATATGGGTTCAGAACCTTTTTGGCTTTGTGATGTGAGAAACAATTATACTATGAGATTCAGACAATGTACTTCTGATTAGCCACTGGACTATGGCCTTCTCCCTTATAATTACCCACTAGACGGTATTTTTAGGCAGTGTATGGGCCCTATAGAACGGCCACTAAGTGTGTAGAGTATTGTTTTTGGAAACCAGAATTGGCTGAATTTGGAGGAATGGCTGCTCTATGTGAAATTTTTGCCCGCTTTGCTACAAGTGCATTACCCCGCCTCGGCCATAATCATCATCAACAAATATAGCAGTCATCTTTTTCTGTTGGTAGTAAAAAATAATGCTAGCAACAACATGCACGTTACTAGTCTAAATTACTCCTCACTATGACTAGTAATGTAAGACCTTTAAAAACCTTATTTGGAACCTGTATCTTTAAGTGACTGCAGACCTCCACCGGAGCGCATCTGCCATGGTTGTAAGTCCTCGCCCTCTCTGTAGATTTACTGCTTTCGACTAGGAGTAGATTAGATTTGAGCACGCGATTGGATAGTTAGGGAGGGGAATGAACACATCGGTGGTGAAGGATTGGATTAAAACACTGCCATCGATCGATTCTGCACCGACGCCCCTCCGCCGCTCGACATGACTCTAGGATCACCAGTGCTAGATAAGAAATTTGGTACCCCACTCCCCTCCCTTGATGTAATCAAAAAATGACCTATGAACCTAATTATCCAATCGCGGTGCAGAATCGATCGATGCAGAAGACGGCTACGCCCCTTCGCCGCTAGATAAAAAATGACCTAGAAGTCGTAGCCGTCTTCTTTTCTTTCTCATCGTCTTCGTCAAGAAATTTTGTCGCGTTAACCCAATCCTATCGCTAATTACTATTACGTGGTAAAACAATCATCGATCGTTGGGGGGGGGGGGGGGCTTGCCCCAGTTTAGGCCTATTGCTCTATTGCTCTTATTAATAACTTTGCCAAGTTCCCGGCCAAATGTCTGGCCACTCGACTTACCCCTGTGGCTCACCACACTCTTTCTCCTACCCAATCTGCCTTTTTCAAAGGCCGCTTTATCCTTGATGGAGTCCTCTGCCTTCATGAGATCATTCATGATATCCACAAATCAGGCACTAAGCCAGTTATTCTTAAATTGGACTTTGAAAAAGCCTATGACTCTGTGAGCTGGGGCTTCTTAAGGCAAGTGCTTCTGTCCAAAGGCTTTGATGGTGGCGTGGTTCATAGAATTATGCAGTTGGTCATGGGGGGCATACGGCTATTTCTGTTAATGGGAAAATGAGCAATTTCTTCAAAAATTCTAGAGGTCTCAGGCAAGGAGACCCGGCCGCCCCTATCCTTTTCAACTTTGTGGCCGACGCCCTTTCTAATATTTTGTCTAGAGCCGCGGTGGCTGGACACATCAATCATGTTAGCTCTCATCGTATTCCTCGAGGGATTACCCATCTACAGTACGCCGACGATACGATTATTATGGTAGAACTGAATGACCAGTGCCTTTCTCACCTCAAATTTCTGCTTCTTTGCTTCGAAGCTCTTTCTGGTCTTAAGATCAACTTCTCTAAAAGTGAAGTCATTGTTACTGGAGTCTCGGATACCGAGCCTTTGCGTGTTGCCCACCTCCTAAATTGCTCTCTTGGCGCCTTCCCTCTTAAATATCTTGGCCTGCCCATTACCTCCGACAAACTTCTAGCCAAAGATTTCACGCCTACGGTGGCCAAAGTTGGCAATCGTGTCATGCCTTGGAGGGGAAGATACAATACCCATGCTGGGTTTGACAAACATAGAGGTGCCTTCTATTGGAACGCGGACGATAACAAGCGCAAGTATCGTCTGGTTAAATGGGACCTTATTTGCAGACCAAAGAGCCTGGGGGGCTGGGCATTATTAACACTCTAGTCATGAACAAATGCTTGATCATCAAATGGTGGTGGAAGATTATGACCACCACCTCGGATAAACCTCTCTGGTACAACATTCTCAAGGCTAAGTATTTCCCTCTCTCTAGCCCCATGTTCGCTCGCCCCACAGGTGCTTCTCAGACCTTGTTAAGCTTAGGCCTATCTTTCAAGGCCTTGTTAAATTTGTTGTTCGTAATGGTAGATCCACTAGGTTTTGGCTCGACTGGTGGTGTGGTTCGACGACACTGGAGAATTCTTTTCCTGTTCTCTTCTCTTATTGCCCCGATCCTAATATCTCTATCTCTGAGCTCTCTGACAATAATTGGGACCTTCAGCTGCGTCGTGCTCTTTCTCCTGAAGAGTTTGTTGACTGGCAGCGCCTTGTTGCCCTCTTCCCTTTGCTCTCGAAGGAGGAGGACTAGCTCGGTGGTGTGTCCCCACTCCTCTTCGGGCAGTTTTTCCGTGAAATCTCTTTATAGCAAGTTAATTTCTGGGTCCAACACATCCAAATTCAAGTGGATCTGGAGGGCCCGCATCCCTCCGAAGATCAAGATTTTCCTTTGGCAAGCCTCTCGCGGGTGGCTGCCAGCTGGTGATCAAATCCACAAGCGCAATGGTCCTGGCTCTGATTGTTGTGCTCTCTGTGGGCAAAGAGAAGATACGAAACATATTTTATTTACCTATGTCCTGGCTAAGCTTTTCTGGTGATGTATCAGATCGTGGTTGCATGTTTCTTGGCGACCTTCCTCCTTCTCAGACCTTCGACTCTTTGCTTCCAACCTGGTTGGGACCCAGAGAAGAATGCTTTGGGTGGGAGTGGCAGCGATGTGTTGGACTCTTTGGACGACAAGAAACAACTTTACCATTGAACATGTTTTTCCTGCTAAACCTGCTGATTGCTTATTTAAAACTTGCATATTCTTGCAGCAGTGTAGATTATTGACTAAGGAGGAGGACCGGGATGCGTTCGATGTGATGATATCCAAGATTCGGGCCTCTGCCATCTCCCTCTCTTCAGTTCAAGCCGGCAGTTAGGTGTTGTGGGCCCTGATTTTGCTGCCCTTCGTTTCTCCGGCCTACGCGCCTTGTAATGGCCTGGGAGCCATGTACATTATACTTTAGCCGTCTGGTTTTGGTTGATACTCTATTCTTGTTGTGCTGTTCTTTCTTGTGCTTGGTTGTGACTCTGCCTGGTGGCTTTATTTATAAAGTCGGGCTCTGGTCTTTTCTCTAAAAAAAGCTAGTGCAGTGAGTGACTGACATGCTAATAAGTGTACAGAGAGGCAGAGAGCACCTCCCTTTATTCCAAAAGCGTGTCTTGTTCTACCTTGCTCAGTGCCTTCTCAGATGTTTGATTGGCCAGTTCAACCGATGATGGGAGGTCGACGAGTGGATTTGACACCCTTTTGATCGCTACAGAAAGCGCGTAATTCCACAAAAGCTGCAGCCACTGACTTCCAGCAAGACCTGTGGTCCAGGATTTGCACTGACCACAACTCAACACTGAGACCTTTATTTCCACCATCGAAGGAATTCCAGCATCCCACGATTCCATTCACAAGTCCTTGAGCTACTACCACTCGCCATTATTCCAAAACAAGTCTTCTTCTGCCTCACTAAGTGCCTTCTCAGATTTTTGATTGGGAAGGTTTGACAGATGACCCAAGGTCGACAAGTGAGTTGATTTTGATTACTACAGAAAGCGCCAATAACCCACTTGTGTGGTGAAGATGCTGCTTGGCTGTACATGCTTTGAATTCCACAAAAGCTGCAGCTGCTGCCTCGTTTTTCCTCGGACACATGACTTCCAGCAAGACCTGTGGTCCAGGATTTGTATCGACCACAATTCAACACTGAGACCTTCATTCCCAACATGCTAGAAGCAGCTGCCAAAGGGGTATGCTATCATTGAAACAAGGGGTAATAATAATCCAGTGGGCTAAGATGGCGACAGACACTAAAGAATAGTCATCCAGCAACAGCTTCCACTCAACCGGTGAGTGTTCGCTGAGGACCTCATAACCCTAGAGTTGCAGTGTGTATTGAATCACATACCCCAGCAAAACGCAACATGCAAACAATAGGCAACAAAATGGCACTTGCATTGCAGTGCTTCCTGAAACTAAACCATCAGGCTTGTGCTTTTCTTTCTAGTAATGACTTCCTTCACCTGGGTTAGGTGCCTATTTATTATACAGGAAAATTAGAAGCTAAGATAATAGTCTTTGGACAATTGTCGAGTTAAGATTTATCACTTTCTAATGGAGCTTGATCAGACGAGGTTGCCATATATGTGCTTGATTTCTCCAATTCAGTACGTTTATATACTGATATGAAGACTATAAGAGAAGTGGATACCAATTCAACCCTGAAAATTCTTCGAAATTCAGCTTGGCTAGTGCCATCACAGAAAAGCTAACAACAGCTCCCTATTTGCGAAGAGACATTCCATCCTTCAACGAATTGTAGTGGTATACGAGGAAACATACACCAAATCTGTCCATGCAGAAATGAAGGCGTCTACTATTTACGTCGAGATTCATGTTCGAATTAGTGTGCGCGCCACTGTACTGTAGGCATGCAGCCCCAATTCATCCTCTTGGACAAGCAGAAAAAAGCAAGCACCAGATCGAGAAAAAAGCAAGCTGAGCAAATTATTCTACTGGTTGAGAGACAAGCTTTAGGCATTCACAGTGACTGGAAACAAAGCAAATGGAACTTTGTTAGGTGCTATCTGGGACGCCGAACAGAAGTTTCAAACAAGTCCAATATGTCAAAAAAAAAAGCATTGGCCATAGATGCTCAACGCATACAGAAAGCGCCAGTAACCCACTTGAGCTTGGATTTTTGCTTCAGTTTGTGTGGTCAATATTCTGCTTTGAAGTCCACAAAAGCTGCAGCCACTGCCTCGTTTTTCCTCACACACATGACTTCCAGCGAAGACTTGCGTTCCAGGATCTGTATTGACCACAATTTAATGTTGATGCCTTTATTACCATAGATAGAATTTCATCATGGAGTTTTTCCGACAATTCCAGTTACGAGCCCAATTTCTTTTGTTCTCTGTACCTGCTGAAAAGCGAATAGGGAGACATTTTAGAGAATAGCTTAAGACAAATCACAACTGAATACAGGTTGCATGATCAAATAAACAAGAAATATAGGAGATGCCATCAAAAACTCTACTACGATGTTAACTCAAGTCCATTCAGTAAATAAGTTGTAGACAGAGGGGAATTGCGAAAGATACGAGTAGGCGTACACCATAGGCACCTTCTAGGTATCCCTGCCTTCAATTGCCCTCTCATTTTTCAACAGGCATGAGAAAAATAAAAAGGAAAAAAAGGTTGCCGACACTGAGGAAGAAAAATAGGTTGCCCAGCAGCAGCTGCCAAAGGGGTGTGCTAGCGTCCGAACAAGAGCTAATAGGCATCCAACTGGCAGAGATGGAGAAAGACACTGGAGAACAGAGGACCTCACAACACTAGTTAAGTATAAATACGATTGCAGCGTGTGCTGAATTAAATCCCCAACCAAACACAACATGCAAACACCATTGCTGTATCTCTACCTACTGCTGGTGACATGTCTTCTTCTCTTGGAAGAAGCACATGCGGCGCGCCATGGAGGGATCTCACTGAGGTCTCAACACATGGCCCTCCTCCATTGGAAAGCTACGCTTGCGAGCCCACCACTGCTGATGAGCTCTTGGCAGGAGAACACCAGCCCATGCAAATGGACGGGCATCATGTGCATGGCTGTTCGCCATGGCCGCCACAGGCCCTGGGTGGTGACCAACATGTCCCTGCCAGATGCTGGCATCCATGGCACTCTTGGTGAGCTCAACTTCTCAGCTCTTCCTTTCCTCGCATATATTGACCTTAGCAGCAACAATCTCCATGGTCAAATACCAGCTAATATCAGCTCTCTATCATCACTATCTTATCTTTACCTCGACATTAACCAGCTCACGGGGGAAATTCCGCATGAGATTGGTGGCCTGCAGAGTCTCACCCAGCTTGGTCTCTCATTTAATGGACTAACAGGACATATCCCTGCATCTCTGGGCAACCTAACCATGTTAACTGATCTTGTCATTCACCAAAATAAGGTATCAGGTCCCATTCCTGAGGAGATTGTCAAGCTTGTCAACCTACAACTTCTAGCACTAAGCAACAACACCTTAACCGGTTTGATACCCAAAACCCTTGAAAATCTGACCCAACTAAATACTTTGTACCTGTATGGTAATCAACTTTCAGGGCCTATACCCCAAGAACTAGGCAGGCTAGTCCATTTGCAAAGTCTTGACCTTAGTTCAAATGATTTATCAGGTCGAATTCCAATCTCCATAACCAATCTGACTAAGATGAAAACACTTTTTCTCTTTGAAAATCAAATGACAGGTCCAATACCCCCAGAACTAGGCAACCTCGCCATGCTAAACCACCTTGATCTCCATAGTAATCAAATAACAGATTCAATACCCCCGGAACTAGGAAACCTCACTATGCTCAGTGAACTTTATCTCTATACAAATCAAATAACAGGCCCAATACCTTTTGAATTGGGCATGTTACTGAATCTCGAGGAATTAGACTTGTCTGATAACCAAATATCAGGCTCTATTCCCCAAGAGATTGGCAATCTGATGAACCTCAAATATTTACACTTGTTTCAGAATCAAATTTCGGGATCAATACCTAAAACTTTTGGGAAGTTGCAAAGCATGCAAGGACTGCAAATGTACGATAACAAATTATCAGGTTCTCTTCCTCAAGAATTTGAAGATCTTATCAGCCTTGTTACACTTGGGTTGTCTAACAACTCATTTTCAGGACCTTTACCCGCAAATATATGTTCGGGAGGAAAACTTCAATATCTCATTGTCTTCTCTAATATGTTCAATGGCCCCATTCCAAGGAGTTTAAAGACATGTATGAGTTTGGTTGAAATTGAGCTTCAGTCGAACCAAATAACAGGAGATATATCTCATCATTTTGGTGTGTATCCACAACTCACAAAGATGATCTTGGGATCGAATAGACTCTCTGGGCACATCTCACCAAATCTAGGTGCATCTACCCAACTAACAGTGCTACATCTAGCACAAAATATGATTACGGGTTCCATACCTCCAATCCTTTCTAAATTGTCCAACCTAGAAGTACTAAGACTTGATTCTAATCATCTCAGCGGCATGATTCCACTAGAAATCTGTGCTTTAGCAAATCTATATAGCCTGAACTTATCATCGAACCAATTATCTGGATCTATACCTACACATGTAGAAAAGCTAAGCAATCTAGGTTACCTTGATATATCTGGGAACAAGATGACTGGATTAATACCTAGGGAACTAGGGGCCTGCATGAAACTATTGTCCTTGAAGATCAACAACAACAACTTCAGTGGGAGTTTGCATGGTGCGATTGGAAATTTAGCAGGCCTACAAATCATGCTAGATGTGAGCAACAATAACCTCAGTGGTTTGTTGCCGCGGCAACTTGGGAAGTTGGAGATGCTAGAATTTCTGAATTTATCACATAATCAGTTCAGCGGAAGAATCCCACCCTCCTTTGCAAGCATGGTGAGCCTGTCAACACTTGATGTATCCTACAACGACTTGGAAGGACCAGTCCCAACAGCAAGGCTACTTCAAAATGCTTCAGCAAGTTGGTTTCTTCCCAATAAAGGTCTGTGTGGTAACCTCTCTGGCATGCCACCTTGTTATTCAACTCAAGTAGGAAGTCACGATAAAAAGAAGACACTTGGTTTTCTTTTGACAATTGTTCTTGTTTTGGGTTCCAGCATTGTTGCTGCGATTACTGTCATAATAATGCTTAGCTGTAACAAGAGAAAACCACAAGAAAGTGCTACTGCTGAAGGAAGGGACATGTTCTCTGTTTGGAATTTTGATGGAAGATTAGCATTTGATGATATTGTAAGGGCAACAGAAGACTTCGACGAGAAGTATATCATTGGAACAGGAGGATACGGCAAAGTCTATAAGGCACAACTCCAAGACGGGCATCTAGTTGCTGTGAAGAAGCTTCATCAGACTGAAGAAGAGTTGGATGACGAAAGAAGATTTCACAGTGAAATGGAAATCTTATCACAGATCCGACAACGAAGCATCGTCAAAATGTATGGATTCTGCTCCCATCCAGTGTATAAATTTCTTGTCTACGAGTACATTCAGAGGGGTAGCCTCCATGGGACATTGGAAAATGAGGAGCTAGCAAAGGAATTAGATTGGCAGAAGAGAATTACTCTTGCAACTGATGTGGCTCAAGCAATATCTTATTTGCACCATGAATGCAGTCCACACATAATCCATCGAGATATCACGAGCAACAACATCTTGCTTGATATAACCTTCAAGGCTTTTGTCTCGGATTTCGGCACAGCAAGGATTCTTAAGCCCGATTCATCAAACTGGAGTGCACTAGCAGGAACATATGGCTACATAGCTCCTGGTATGTACAAGTATAACCTTTCTTCTCACATTAGAAAAATTCATCTCAGTTCATTTGTTCCTCATTCTAATGTTTTGATTTTGTGCAGAACTATCATACACATCTGTTGTGACAGAGAAATGTGATGTGTATAGCTTTGGTGTGGTTATGCTAGAGCTACTGATGGGGAAGCATCCAAGTGATAAATTAGACCGTAGTTTGCCAAGCGAGAAACAAGCTATGTTGGTGAAAGATATTCTGGACCAACGACCGACCACACCAACAATAACAGAAGAAAATAACTTATCTCTGCTCATTAAGTTGGCATTTTCTTGCTTGGAATCTTCTCCACAAGCAAGGCCAACCATGCGGGAGGCACACCAAACACTCATATGCTTTTCAGCCCACTTACATTACAGCAAGTAAAGGATGCATGTTGGTATATGATCCAAAACCTAGTGAGAAGCCATGGTCTATCGTAGTGGAAGCAATTTAGGTTTCCGTTTTGCCTCGAGTCATCATATGCCACCTATATATGTTGAAGTATGAAATCCATTCATGTCATCTCGTAGATTTTATTTCTAGTAACGATAAAAACCGGTCCATGCAGCGTGAGCCTGTTCACGACATGGCCAGATCTGTAGATGCATCCTGTTACGATCGCCTTGTGGGATGGCATGAGTGCCAACCGTCGCAGCTTAGAACTTGAGGCATGGTCAAGGGACGTGGGATGGCACGTCGGTGAAGCTTGGTCATGGCACAAGATTAGGACCTTTGTGTTAGCTAGTTGAGCTAATGAGCTATTTAAATAAAAAGGAGAACAAAGCAGAAACACAGCACAAATATCCTGAGTGTTCACTAATTCTTCTACCTCCCGTTTCTGCCCCAACAATATATATATATATATATATACCTCGGGATGAGTTGATGACTCATTGTAAGTCTATGTCTTTGTAGATACTCTCCTGATATAGTGAAAGATCACCATCGTTTAAGATACTTAACACGAGAAACTTACAGAGGGCTGTAGGGCAGGAGTGTGAAGTCCTTGTCCTTATGATGCAGCACCATACCCAGGAGTATGTAGTCCTTGTCCTTAAGATGAAACAACAAATAATTTACTGATAAACTTAATTTCAAGCATTGGTTGTCGAGATTGACAAGGAACAAAGAGACAATAAGGTGTGATGAAAAAAAAAACATAGCAGCATCATTTTCTTGACAATAGGAGGAAAATTAATGAAAATGTACAGAAGATAAGTTACAATACCACTCGAAAGTATTACTATATCACTTGATCAGAAGGTATAGCAACTTCTGTGATAGCAATACTACTGCCACAAGCATCAAAGCTGATTAACAATATTATCATGGGCAGAGATGATCTATCACCCCTTTTTAAGATACTTAACACGAGAAAGCTGCATCTAGCTCATGCCAGGCAACCAACCAAACATGTACAGGAAAGGCTCATGTTTGCCTGTATAGTGTTTAGGCCTATAGTATGTTGCCTCACTGCTATTGTTTTTAAATTAATAGACACCTTATACGCCAATGTTCCAGTCGTGCCAAATACTTAACCAACGAAGCTTCTCCTGTTGCCATATCTCAATGTCTTCCTGAAATTCAAACAGATATAATGTAATGTTCTCCAGTTGAGCAATTTAAGTTTCCAAGTCAATTAAAAGCTAGGCAGTTCTCTGAAGCTCTGAAGTGTATGATAATGATAACTGATCCTGGTAAAGTATAGCCAAACAAGGGTATGATACACATAATGTGTTCTGAAGCTAAACTTATTTGGAATCTTAATCATCCCACCCACTGTGCATACCTGTGCTCCAGTATTTGCTCTTTTCCCCTCATCAGGACGTGAGCAGGAAGACAAATAGAAGCAAAAGTGCTCTAGCATTTGATCCAATGATTTATCGTCAAGGAGGGGAGAATAAGACGTCGTTGGGACATGTAGCGGACGACTAGTTTGTGTGCAGAAACTGTCTTTATGGTGCCTTGCTCGCCTCCCTCCTCCAAATTTGTGACTCTTCTCCCTGAAATCGATGATCGAACCATCAAAATCAGCAGCAACCACCTGATTCTCTTCATCTGTGGCAGCAAACAGAGAACTGTCTTGTCTGTAAATAGACACATGCACAACCCAAAAACAGTCTTACGACAGAAATGAAAAGGAAATGTTTCAGATGAAATCTAAGACTGATATGAACTGGAGAGTGTGCTGAATCAGATTCAACTACAAAAGTTTAAATTGAGGAGTGGTTCCCAGCTGGTAACCACTGCAAGGAAAACTAGTTGGCCAAGTAAGCTTTTGAATTATCTGAGAATAACCAACCTCAAATAAGAGTCCTACCCTCCATATAAGGTCCTCCTCGTGGATGTCATCTGGGACATTGTAGCTTCTACCAAGAGTTTCTTGTATTTCACTGCTCACATCCATAACATCCATCGTCTCGTCTTGCATGCTCTGTGGATTACGAAAGCAGGTACGGGTTCAGATGTAATTCAAAGAAAATAAGCTGAAGATCTTGAAAACATGAACAATGATGCTGCACACATCTATACCTTCAATCATGACCATCTTCATCATCCCTTTCAGCTCGTTATTGGCAGCCTTCATTGTAGTCATGTGTTAGATGAAAGACACTTCAACATAAGTCTGGGAGCCAGAATAATAGCCTAAGGCAACATACAGTGTGTTGAGCATCTTTAATTCTGTCCGATGCGAAAGCAAGTTGGTCAAGATTATAAGTTAGGTTGGACAGGATGTCACGTTGACCTTCATACCTGTAGGGAAAGGATGTGGAGTATGAAGATTAGAGCACTAGAATAATAGCCTACTGCCACAGGAGGAATGATTAAATGATACAGGGTAATCAGCGCCCTTTAACCAATAGCATTCCCACTTCTGTCTTGTCCATGTCAAGAATATGCTAGCATTCGGAATAAGCGGTTTCTATAACAAGTAACCTAAGGAGATAAGAACAAAACCTTTTACATGTAAGGAAATTTTGAAACAACACAAAAATGGCCTATTATTGTAAAGAAGGGGGAAAAAATCTGAAGGTGTATGAGAGCACATCAACCAGATTCGGGATTCAGCTATATATATATACCTTCTTGGACAACCTTTTAGATGTTGACTTGTCAACATTGATGGATGGCAGCGTGGACCGGCGAGCGACTGCCAAGAGAGGACAAGAAGACGTCGCTGTGGGCTATGGCTGCAGCGCGTTGTGGGCATATCATCGAACATGTGGTGTGCGGGGGCTGATCTTTATGGCCTTGGTCGCCTCTCTCCTCCGATTCCTCATCCTGCCCCTGAAATCGGTGCTGAAGCTACCAAAATCAACACTTTTCTTCATCCGTGGCAGCAATCAACGGAAGTTGTAGGATTTGGTAGAAGGAGAGAGCACTAGGCGGCGGAAACGCAACACCTACTGACCTGAGGCTGTGAGTACTGGGGGTCAAGGGCAGTGGCGGAGACAGGGGGGACCAGCAAGGGCCCTGGCCCCCCCTAACAATATGGATGTAGTGCTAATTTGTTGATGAACAGTGCAAAAATCAGTGATTATCTACTGTTAAAAGCTTATTTTTCATTGTCTTGGCCCTCCCCAGCCTGTTTTAGCGGCCTTCGGCCCTAGTGATACAAATTTCCTGGCTCCGCCACTGGTCAAGGGAGTAGCGGGGAGAAGAGCTGACGGACGTGATCGGTGGCTTTGCCGACGAGCAGACACCGCAGTCGCTCGCCAGTCGGCTTTCTTTCTTTCTCGCGGGTGTGAGGCTTTTTTTTTCACTTATGCAAAATATACTATAGATACGTAGATATATAGAAAAAAAATCATCCATTCCAAAATAAGTGCCGTGGTTTACCAGTAGTTTCTAAAAAATCCCTAAAAAAGTAGTTTTTAAAGAATGTTCATCGTGTAATATAAAAATGTTTCGGGGAATGTAAAAAGTCATGTTCTCGTGGTTTTAAAAAATGTTCAAACAATTCAGAAAAATGTTTGTGAGTTTAAAAAATTCTCATGCAGTACAATTTGTTTGTGACATTGTAAAATGTTCACACTTTTAACAAAATTATGTTCATGAAATTTCAAAAAACAAGTTTGTCCATGGTCAACATATAATTAAAAAATGTTCGCAAGTATATGGAAAATGTTGCGTATTCAGAAAAAAAAAATCAATGTGTATTTAAAAAATATTCATCATGCATTTACAAAATTATCAAGGTGTACCTGAAAATGTTTCACATGTATTGAAAAATATTAAAAATGTACTTGAAAAATGGTTAACATGTGTTCAAAAACATGTTCAGAGACGTATTTTATAAAATGTTCATCATGCATTTGAAAAATATTCAGTGTGTACACAAAAAAAAAAGTAGAGCATTTGAAATACATAGCTCTAGGGCTGCTATCCATCGCTTTTAGCGAGGGCTAGTGTACGAGTCCCTCGCTGGTCACCCTTGAATAGGTCTGACCCGTCAGCGAGCGCTAGCGCTGTGGCACCAGCGAGCCAGCGCGAGCTTGTGTATGGGTTGTTTTCTTTTAGTCCAAAAATTGAAATTTTTTAATGTTTGCGAATTCAAAATTCTGAATATTTTTAGAAACGATAAATTCTTTTAGTCCAAAATATTAAAAGAAATTTGAATTTTTTAGTCCAAAATATTAAAAGAAATTTGAATTTTTTTTAATAGTGAACTTTTTGAAAACACGAATAAATGTTGAGAACACGGTTTTTTTAAATCCAAGCAAAAGATCGAAATTCTATCTAAATTTTGAAAAAATGAACAATTTTCAAATTCCATTTTGATAGAATACACACTTAACAATTAATTATATATTTTGATGAAAATTTTATTTATAGAGAATGAACATTTTATATATGGTGAACAATTTTACAAAACACACACTGAAGAATGATTGAATATGCAATGAACATTTTATTTGTGTACAATGAAATTTACTTAATATACGGTGAATAAATTTTAGTTACACTGATCATTTTATGTTTTATGGTGAACAATATTTAAGATTCCAAAATAATTTTTTATGTCTCGAACAATTTTTTAGAAATGTGAAAACTTTTTGAAAATTTCTTGAAATTGTGATAAAAATTTTAAATTTTGAACATATTTTGGTAAAATAAAAAATTGATTTGAAAAACGTGATTTTTTTCATAAAAACGTGAACAGTTTAGAAAATCTGAACATTTATCGAAAATTTTGAAATTAGAAAATAAAATAAAATTAAATGTAAAAGGTAAAAAACTGGGAGGAAAAAATAGTAGAAAATAAAACTATTATTTCAAATTCATGTATTTAAAAAGGAAAAAGTAAAAGAGAAGAACAGGAAACGAAAAAGAAAGAAACAAAAGAAGAAAAAGAAAAAATAGAAATAGAAACCGGGTCAAAAAAACAAGCAAAAAACACAGAGAAGAAAAAAACATTTGGAAGCTTCCCAAAACTTTTGGGAATGCTTCCGCTCAATGGATTGGCCCGCTGGACACGCCTGTAGGTGATTGACGTCGTAACGCTAGCAAAGAGCGACATACATCCGTTGTGATAAAGCTCTCGCGCTTGGTGAAGGCAATTCTAGTCAACTTTTTTTTTGAGGGGTAAAAGCCTTTTATTACTCAAAATCCACAGAGAGTGGGATACAAGTTTGGTCATGTGGCTGGCCAAACCACACATGACGCCCTGGGAGTAAAGACAAAGCATATTTAGCTAACTTGTGGGCTTCAACATTCGCCGCACGCCTTTCAAAAATAAACTTGCTAGTAGATGGAACTCTATGTCTAATCTCTCTGATTACAGCACCATATGCTCCTTGGCTTTCCTTGGCTAGATCGTCAACAACCTGTTTGCAATCGGATGCCACGATGTAGTTATGTAGGTTGAGGTCTTCTGCCAACGCCACGGCTTCGCGACATGCTATGGCTTCCAGCGTTGGTGCATCCCATACACCTGCAATGACGAGCGCTGAGCTGCCCAAGTAAAGACCCTGGCTATCTCTGCATATAGCAACTGCTGACCCTCCTCTCTCAACACAAGGGCAATTCTAGTCAACTGTGTGTGCGTGCTAGGCTCTATGATTTGGTGCCCGTGATGGACCTCACAATTACGATGGGCTGAAGTAGTCTACACCACACAAAATGATGGTCCGGAAACAGCCAAAGGTCTAGACGGGTGACCTGAAACGGCCCAAAGAAATGGATGTACGATGATTAAAAAAAGCCTATTAAACGGGTCAGCTCGTGCCTTCTCAACGATGGCGTGGAAGCCCATCGCGCCAGGCATGGGCCCAAAGTTGTTACAAGGGATCCTTCTAAAAAAGTTTTTACAGCGGAAAGCATGCCCTTGTTTCTCATGCCAGAATTCCACGCATCGCCCTGTTACCGGCGTAATTCTTGAGGGACGTGCTGTTGTTTTGCCCTTCACACATACCTTTATCAGACCATATAAATTGTATGTTGTGCAACTTCTTCCCGCGATTCTCTCGCAACTCATCCATTGCCGCCGACAGGGAAGCACAGATCTAGAGTCACATGCGACACTGATGGCAAGAAGGAGTGACGCAACCGTTGGCCTCGAGGGCCGGAATGCCACAACAGAAGGTACCATGATTTGTTGTTCTTCTTGCTCCGCTGGAACAGCCGCCAAGCCCAAAGTCCCTGGGTGCTGGTCAATCTCCATGACTAGTTTCGACCACCTGCAAGATATGGTCACTCCAAGTTTTCTGCCTGATAGGCGCGTCTTCCTGTGGCTCCATGTACTTCTACACGTAAAGAAACATGGATTTTTCCTTAATCACAACTGTTAGTACATTAATATTTTTTAATCAACACAATTAAACTTCAAAATGGATAGATATATTTTCAATGATGTTTGTCCCTGAAATTGGAGATGTTCTATTCGCAATATCTTTGCAAATCTTTCGAGGCATTTGGGCTTGGTGTCGTCATTGTGAGATCGTGAGGATTATCTTGGTGTCGTGGCCCTAGATTGTAGTCATTGAATGGCGAATAATGAAATTTGTGAGTCATTCCAACAAATGGTATTGTCAACAGGGTACATATAGTATATTTTTGTAGCCAGGTCAGCCAATGGTCCCATGTCTATAGGTGTTGTAATATTAACATTAGCCCAATTTTCCTGCAATTAACATGGGGACCCTCTTTAACTTAACTGGTATATGTGTTAAATGGAGTAGAGTGTCAATCAAGTCCACTAAGAAATAAAAATTGATGAAAAATCAATCTATATTCATATCCAAACAAAGATATATCATGAATCAAACATTCATTAGATGCAAATCAGCTCCACACTTAAGGAACACTGAGACAATGCCTATTTTTTGCATATAAGAAAATATAGACCATGAGGGCATGTACAATGGTTGATAAAATTGTCTTATCTTACGTCCCCTGTGTAAACTAGAGAAGACAACAAAAAATGATGTACAATGTATTACTCTTCGTCTGATCTCTAATAACAAGATATTCCTACTTATGTGGTGAGAGAATTTTTGCTAAGAGATCATATCTTAATGAAGAGAAGGCAAGTCTTTTCTTATGGTTTCTCTCTCCTCCACCTCTGCAATTATCCTAAGTGGAACTTCTAAGATAAGACCATTTTATATGTCCTCATACATCCATTCCTTGGATGTAAATCAAGTCCATTGTTAATTATTATTGATGCATAAATTGATCTATATTCATATAAAAGATAGGCCATCAAGCAATCATTATTTGGATGTAAACCAAGTCCATATTTAATGAACATTAATTAAACAATTGATTTATACCCAACTCTAGAAAGATTAGTTCACCGGATGACTACCCATTAAATGTTCAGTGCATCATCAGTACAATGCAATCTAAAGCCTTCTAAAAAAAGAACCTGGCTCAATTCTATATAAGTTGTGTTCTATGAAGAAGATACAAGTACGTCAAGAATCACATAGTTACTATTTCATTGAAAATAACACAATTACCTATACAAATGGGAGGTGATTATGTTGCCATATCGGTCTTACTATGCTTTTTGTGTATAACCTTCCACCTCACCTTTGTTGAATCGATAGACGTAGATGTCAATCTCCAGACAAATGAGAAGGTAACCAATATTTTACTTTTAGATTTTGATATATACAACTTTTTATCAATTATTTTATGTATTATCCCATTGTTGTATCTACTTTACCACTTAATCTTGATAATTACTATTGGTGTTAATATTCATAACTACTTTATGTTACTTATATGCCCAACTAAAATTTAGGACACATATGTGAAACAAATACTTATCTTTCAAAGACTCTGTACATCAATTATATATGCTAACTAGTCATGAACTATTATTTCCCTCTGCAGAACACCACTCTTCTAAGACCTAAACCTTTCCATTTTCCTTGGAGAGCTGATATCATGAATGAAGGAAGCGGCATTGTTTCTCATGTACACACACTCAACCCCATTCTCTGTATATATCTCTCTTTACTTTTTCATGTATTAGATTTGGGATATTTTGTTAACTTGTTGGGTATTGATCACAAAAAACGTCACAATATATATGCCAGAGTGACATGTGACAAATATAAAAGGCAAAGTCAAGGTATTTCCAATATAAGCATCACATATTTAAACCATAGAGAAAAAAACAGTAGAAATCTAATTCATTCATGATGTATCTAAATCATTGCTGGTCAATCTAAATTATGGCCAATGGTCCAAGAGACAAGGTGGTATATAAAGACTAGATAAAAGGGATACACCTAAATGAACTTATCTTGATCCCATATATACCGCAAAAGTTATGATCATTACATACAAAACATGCTACCAAAATACTGTGAACAACAGCTTCAGAAAGGCATTTAAGACATACTCTATTGGAGACTTATGCTGACATACCAACTTTATTGGCAATACACTTCACAGCTATTAGAGAGAGAATCAAATCTTGTTTCACCCATGCCACAAGGAGGAGAGAAGATGTTGTGAGCCCAAACACGTAAGTAAGACCATCGAAAATGCACATGAACTAAAGCATTGCATGCATCACTACAAAAGGTCTAACTGCGTTGGATTGACACCACACCCCACGGAGGAAGCTAAATCCAGTATGATATACTCAACAAGGCCAATGAAAACTAATCTAGACTAACTCCAAGATAGCATGAAAAATTCCCCATTGTAAATGTCTAGTAGGTGAACCTCATACCAAGGCCAAGAACGCACAACTTCACTTGTTTATTATGTCATTCTCTATAGATTTTTCTTGTTATTTACTAATTCGAGCTATAATCTTCTATCACTAGTATGCAATGTGGCACACAGAGCCAGGATAATTCTACGGCCTTCGAGCTGACATGAGTATATGGGCTTCACCAAATCAAGGTACTTCTCAAGAATCCGGAGCATCCTTACAGATCTATTGTCAAGATGGAGGAAACTACAACTTAATTCAAGTTGGATTTCATGTACAAACATATCACCCATTATGGTAAAGTCAAAATGCTTTTGAATAAACAACTATTTCATAATTTGCTTCTGCTTGCAGATTTCCCCCTCTTTGTACCATAACAGAGATATTCGCTTCTTTACATATTGGACCGTAAGTATAATCAATGTCATTTTAACAAGTTATATATTATTGTGGTCCCCATATAGTTTTCTGGTATTTCATAGGAGTTAGAGGCACTACTGGACTAAGTAAAAGTCTCTTTAGATCCAAAATAATACATGTTTCCTTTTTTGTTGCTCAGAAGGACTTGAAATCGAAGGGGTGCTACAACTTGCAGTGCCCAGGATTTGTTCCTGCAAGTCGAGCTAATCTGGTACCTGGACAAGCCGTGGCTCCTCCATCAATTTATGGCGAACAAGACCACTACGTTAGGCTTAGCCTCAACAAGGTGCACCATTTGTCCCATTCTGGAGATTACTATATCTATATGAATTCACAAATATGCTACTATTTCTACAATAAGTAGATGATACAAGTGCGTTCCTGCAGCAACCTCATCAAATGAATCACGTAAATAGATGCTATAAGAGCAACTACAAAAGAGAAAAAGTTGGATTGTAGTTAACAGAATTCCATTTTTCTAACAAAATGTGAAATATGAACTGCATAGGTATCCTCAGAGTGTCCAACATATACTCCATTCATGACAACAAAAAATAAATGCAAAACCAGTAATTTATGATGAACATGCATGACTTGCTGGCGTGGCAAGACTGCATGGATAGGAAAAACAAGCACATATGAAAAATATAACTTACCGGGAACATGCATGACTTGTTGATGTGGTATGGATGCACACATAGAAAGAAAAGTAAACTTACAACTAACATGTATGACTTGTTGACGTGGCATGGCTGCTTGAATAGGAAAAATAGGTAGTGGATTGCAACTATTTCAGAATAGAGGATTAAAATTAACAAAGTTAGATCTTATTAATGTTAAAATTAGTTAGGCATAAATTCACATGGTTATTGAGTACCATGCTTTGTATTTTATTAAGAAAATATGGAACATTGGAATCTAGGAAATTGTACGCCACCCAAGATTCTTGCAAATAACATGTTTTCTACTCTTTTTGTACATGAAATTTATTGTTCATTGATGTCATCAATCCCTTGTTGACTACAGGATCCAAATTCCGGAGATTGGGTGGTGTACCGTCACGATTTACAAAAACCATCATTCTTGGGACATTTTCCAAATAAGCTTTGCCCCGGAACACGACGTATACAAGCCTTGACTGGATTCGTGAATTACTTGAAGAATGCACATGGTCCTCCAATGGGTAGCGGTCACTTCCCCGATTATGACGATAAGAGATCTGCGTACTTCAAGCACATTCAGAATTACAATCCAAATGGCCATTCTTCTGACCTCTTTGGCATTCCCATGATCAAGTTAGTTGATAGGCCAGATTGTTATAGAGCAAATAATTTATTTCTCGAATACAAGAAAGGTTATATGTTCAACTATGGTGGACCAAGTGGTTGTGTTGGTTGATAAAAAAAGTTGTATTGCCATTTGG
This sequence comes from Triticum urartu, assembly GCF_003073215.2. Classification (NCBI taxonomy): domain Eukaryota; kingdom Viridiplantae; phylum Streptophyta; class Magnoliopsida; order Poales; family Poaceae; genus Triticum; species Triticum urartu. The sequence continues at coordinate 3,356,213 of NC_053022.1, read as the reverse complement.
ATTCAATAAATAAAAAATATGTTACTTAATGGTCAAAGACTGTCCCTTATTTCATTTATCTTGTTCCAACTTGGTCTTGATGTTGATTATCACCATCGTCACTAGTTTATGAAAAAATTATTGGTTTCCACCGCGCACTTAAGCCATTCCCAACACGTGCACTTCTGAGACAAGAGCTAGGTGACAATCGTAAAAAAAATCAGTGAAGCATCAAAGCAGCAAAGACCATATGATCGGACCTCTATTGGCCCAAATATGGGGCAGGAAACCCTGGTAGAACACTACCAACCAATGTGGTATATTATCCATCTGATGAATAATTAGGAGTGTGTGTTTGGGTGCAAAATGTTTATTCTGTATGTGCACTTGCTGCTGTGGCCAAACCCTCCATCCACTGAAAGCCTGGAGCTTGTCTCGGATAGACTCACTGCATGCAGGGCAGGGTTGGCGAGCACACTTCTTCCTTCCTGCACAACTGCACAAGTAGCCGAGTCAGGCAGCACACACCCCAACAAGCGTGCAGGAGATGACCGTGATGATGATGACGGGACGGGGGGTGATCGAGCACACACCCCAACAAGCCGGAGACAGGCACGATGCTTGCTTTTGCTTTCGTTTCTCGTGACGAGTTGTAGCAGAAAATCTAGAACCTAACACAATAATCTGAATAATCGTCGAGTTCAGGGACCTTACAGAGGATGTCATGAGACGTACAGTATATACTAAGTAAAAACACTTACAGAGGGTTGTAGGGCCGGATTATGAAGTCCTTGTCCATATGAGCATTATATATCCAGGAATATGTAGTCCTTGTCCTTGGGGTAGAACAGAAAATAATCAATCTTTTGATGTGATGGAAACCAATTTTGGATATGCAATCAGAACTGCTGGATCGTTTTGTCCATCAAATGGAGAGTTGCTCCATATAGTCTGGACTCATGCTTGATCAGGCACAAGAGAGCTCCAAGCCTTCCCGTCAGTGCTGGAGATGTGATGTAGATCATTCAACTGGAAGCATGAAAAGATACATCCTGAGCTGACTCGGAACCTGCAAGCACTCCTTCTGAGGTGATCTGCCTTCATGTTTCGTTAATATGATATAATGAAAGCGGGCGGTGCGTCCTTTTTCTCTAAAAAAAATCGTGGTCGGCTTCACCAAATATTCTCTTTTGGCTTGATTGTCCACCATAATTATTTGGGCACACCATAGGATTCACCCATGACGGTCGTGATGCTGTGTGCAGCATCTCACGAACTCTGATGATCAGATCCGGCACTGCTGCACATAAGAAATATCAGCTGGGCACAATGATCTATCTACACAGGCGTCAGTATATCATTTGGCAACAGGTGAGCAGGAAGATGTGTCTCAAAGGTTGATACTGGTTGTGGCCCGCCCCTGAAGGTTTGTAAATTAAATTAATCAGCTAACTTAATAGTCTGAATAATCAGAGACTTTTGTTACAGACTTGCAGTACAAGTTTGGTTGACGGTAACGCAGGCAAGCAAACATTGGAAATTCGTCGTGTGCTCTTAAGAAAAATGATTGACATGGAACAACAAATAATTTACTACTACGGTACCTTGTGTCTTACTTAGTTTCAAGCATTGGTTGGCGAGATTGACATGGAACAAACATACAGCCTTCTTTTTCCTTTCTGCCTATGACAAACTTAAGATCATGTGAAAAGGCCCAGGTGGCAGAAAACAGGAGAGCTAGCAATGCCCCATAAATTATTTATAAGAAAAGTAGATACCAATTCAACCAAAAAAATCATCAAAATTCACCTCAGCTAGTGGAACCAGACATGCTAAAAGCAGGACGTACAACCGTATTGGGAGCAGCTCCCTCTATCACTCGCTATTATTCCAAAACAAAAGTAGTAAACAGACATTTCATTGTTCAACTGGGATCAGGAAGGAAAAAAAATCAAGTTCTTGTGACCAGGAGCTAAGGCAAGAGAATACCATGCACGGGGTGACGTACAGAATAATGCAGAAAGTGTGTCAAACAGCAAAGGTAGTATGAGTCTACCTTAGAGACTATGTTTAAGATGCAACCAGTCTAATTTACACATACACATAAGCACAGGCGCCACTTGGAGCTACCAAAGTATGGGAGCAATACTAATCATTTGCACACTTTTTGGTTACTTGTATTTACAAAGTGCTGGGCAATCAACTCATACATGGGAAGACGTACAGAAAGTGCTAGAAGAAGTAGAATATTACCAAATCAATCCACTTGAGCTTGGAATTTTTCTTCAGTCAGTGTGCTCCAAATTTTTGCTTAATTGTATTCCCCCACTTGTATCCCACAAGTTGGACCTTTCTTCAGCCAGCCACTTGAATTCAACAAGTTGCAGCCACTGCCTCGTATTCCCTCGGACACAGGACACAATTGGTCCAAGATTCGTATGAACCAAAATTCAGCACATAAACCTTTTCATATTCACTATCGATAGAATTCCAGAATGGAATTTTCCCATGGTTAACCATCCACTTGAGCTAAATATTTTGTTTCATACCAGCTGAAAAGCAAAAAGGGAAACATTTTAGAGAATAGCTTAAAAAATATTCAAGCAGTTATGGTCAAACAAATAAGAAATACTATCAAACCAATCAGAGGAGATACCATCCGATAAAAACTGTACTAGAATGTTAATTCAAAAGTCCATTAAGTGCATAAGTTGTAGATGCAGGAGAACTGGGAAAGATATGAGTAGGCGTATGCTGTGGTGGGTACCCTTCTATCCCTGCTTTCAATTTGCTTTCAGGGAGTAATTACTGTGTCATCTTTCCACAGGCATGAGGAAATAAAATAGAGTAAGAGATGATCACGCTGAAAAAGAAAAACTGGCAGTCCAACAAAGCTGCCAAAGGAAAGAAAAATGGGGCAGAGATGGTGACAGATACTGAAGAATATCATCCAGCAAAAGCTTCCACTCAACTGTTGTGTGTTGAATGAGGACCCCATAACAATGGCCGGCACACTGTTAAATACTCATCAATAGAGCTGCATTGTGTATTGAATCACATCCCCCAACCAAACACATTTCCAAAATTCCAGATGCAAAAACTAGCAAGGAAAATGCGACCTTTACTGTACCTCTGCCTACTGCTGCTGTCGTGCCTTCTTCTCTTGCAAGAAGCGCATGCAGCGCGCCATGGAGGGATCTCACTGAGGTCTCAACGCATGGCCCTCCTCCACTGGAAAGCTACACTTGCAAACCCACCGCTGCGCATGAGCTCTTGGCAAGAAAACACCAGCCCATGCAACTGGACGGGCATCATGTGCACGGCTGTTCGCCATGGCCGTCGTATGCCCTGGGTGGTGACCAATATCTCCCTGCCAGACGCTGGCATCCGCGGACAGCTTGGTGAGCTCAACTTCTCGGCTCTTCCATTCCTCGCATATATCAACCTTCAAAACAACAGTCTCCATGGTGCACTACCCACTAGTATCACCTCCCTGTCAGCACTTTCAGCACTTGACCTTAGCTTCAACCAGCTCAAAGGGAAAATTCCTAGTGAGATTGGTGGCCTGCAAAGTCTCAGGGTGCTTGAGCTCTCATCTAATAGACTCACAGGACATATTCCTGCATCTCTGGGCAACCTCACAATGTTAAATATTCTTGCCATTCACCAAACCATGGTATCAGGTCCCATTCCTGAGGAGATTGGAAGGCTTGTCAACCTACAAGGTCTGCAGCTAAGCAACAGCAGCTTAAGAGGCATGATACCAAAAACCCTTGGAAATCTGACCCAACTAAATGATTTGTACCTGTTTGGTAATCAACTTTCAGGGCCTATACCCCAAGAACTAGGCAGGCTAGTCCATTTGCATGGTCTTGCGCTTAATTCAAATGATTTGTCAGGTCCAATTCCAATCTCCATAACCAATCTCACTAAGATGAACCAACTTTTTCTCTTTGAAAATCAAATCACAGGTTCAATACCCCCAGAACTAGGCAAACTCGCTAAGCTAAACCTACTTGTTCTCTATGAAAATCAGATCACAGGTCCAATACCCCCAGAAATAGGAAATCTTAAGATGCTAAACCAACTTATGCTCTACCAAAATCAAATCATAGGCTCAATACCCCCTGAACTAGGCAACATCACTATGCTCAATGTAATTTCTCTCGATACAAATAAAATCACAGGCCCAATACCTTCAGAATTGGGCTACTTACTGAATCTCCAGAATTTAGAGTTGTTCGACAACCAAATATCTGGCACTATTCCTGGGAGCCTAGGAAATATTACCAAGCTAGTAGCACTATCCCTCTATGGAAATCAGATAACCGGCTCCATCCCTGAAGAGATTGGCAATCTGATGAACCTCGCATATTTATACTTGAATGAGAACCAAATATCAGGATCAATACCTAAAACTTTTGGGAAGTTGCACAACATCCAAGAAATGCGAATCTTCAATAACAATTTATCAGGTGATCTTCCTCAAGAATTTGGATATCTCATAAACATTGTTGTGCTTGAGCTAGCTAACAACTCACTTTCAGGACCTTTACCCGCAAATATATGTTCAGGTGCCGGACTTCAAACTCTCAATGTCGCGTATAATATGTTCAATGGCCCCATTCCAAGTAGTTTAAAGACATGTTCAAGTTTAGTTGAAATTGACCTGGAGTCAAACCAACTGACAGGAGATATATCTCAGCATTTTGGTGTTTATCCACAACTCACAGTGATGAATTTGGCATCGAATAGACTCTCTGGGCTGATATCATCCAATCTAGGTGCATCTACTCAATTAGTGGCACTACATCTAGCACAAAATATGATCACGGGTTCCATACCTACAATCCTTTCTAAATTGTCCAACCTAGAAAAACTAAGACTTGACTCTAATCATCTCAGTGGTGAGATTCCACCAGAAATCTGCAGTTTAACTCATCTATATATACTAAACTTATCATTCAACCAATTATCCGGGCCCATACCTACACAGATAGAAAAGCTGAGCAGTCTAGGATACCTTGATATATCTGGGAACATGTTAAGTGGATCAATACCTGAGGAACTAGGGGCCTGCATAAGAATACAGTCCTTGAAGATCAACAACAACAACTTCAATGGGAGTTTGCCCAGTGAGATTGGAAATTTAGCAGGCCTGCAGATCAAGTTAGATGTGAGCAAAAATAACCTCAGTGGTGTGTTACCGCAGCAACTTGGGAAGTTGCTGATGCTACAACTTCTGAATTTATCACATAATCAGTTCAGTGGCAGCATTCCATCCTCCTTTGCAAGCATGGTGAGCCTTTCAATGCTTGATGTGTCCTACAACGACTTGGATGGACCGGTCCCTTCAGCACGGCTACTCCAAAATGCTTCAGCGAGTTGGTTTCTTCCCAATAAAGGTCTGTGTGGTAACTTCTCTGGTCTGCCACCTTATTATTCAACCCCAGTAGCTGCTCACAAAAAGGGGAAGATACTTGGTTTGCTTTTGCCAATTGTTCTTGTGATGGGTTTCGTCATTGTTGCTGCAATTGTTGTCATAATAATACTTACTCGTAAGAAGAGAAATCCACAAGAAAGTGTTACCTCTGAAGCAAGGGACCTATTCTCTGTTTGGAATTTTGACGGAAGACTAGTATTTGACGATATTGTAAGGGCAACAGAAGACTTTGATGATAAGTACAACATTGGAACCGGAGGATACGGCAAAGTCTACAAGGCACAACTCCAAGATGGGCAGTTGGTTGCTGTGAAGAAGCTTCATCAGACCGAAGAAGAGTTGGATGATGAAAGAAGATTTCGTAGTGAAATGGAAATCTTAACACAGATCCGACAACGAAGCATTGTCAGAATGTATGGATTCTGCTCCCATCCAGTGTATAAATTTCTCGTCTATGACTACATTCAACAGGGAAACCTCCACAGAATATTGGAAAATCAAGAGCTAGCAAAGGAATTAGATTGGAACAAGAGAATTGCTCTTGCAACAGATGTGGCTCAAGCAATATCTTATTTGCACCACGAATGCAGTCCACCTATAATCCATCGAGATATCACAAGCAACAACATTTTACTTGATACATCCTTTAAGGCTTTTGTCTCGGATTTCGGCACGGCAAGGATTCTTAAGCCCGATTCATCAAACTGGAGTGCACTAGCAGGAACGTATGGCTACATCGCTCCTGGTATGTACTAGCATAACCTTCCTTCTCACGTCAGAAGCATTCGTCTCTATCCATTTATTCCTAATTCTAATATTATTGACGCTTCTGTGCAGAACTATCATACACATCTGTTGCGACAGAGAAATGTGATGTTTATAGCTTTGGGGTGGTTGTGTTAGAGCTAGTGATGGGCAAGCATCCAAGGGATTTATTAGATGGTAGTCTTTCTAACGGCGAACAGTCAATGATGGTGAAAGATATTCTGGACCAACGGCCGACAACACCAATAACAACAGAAGAGAATAACTTAGCTCTGCTCATCAAGTTGGCCTTATCTTGTTTGGAATCTTCTCCCCAAGCAAGGCCAACCATGCAGGAGGTATACCAAACACTCATCCAGCGACCATCTTCTAGTTCTTGTTCTGTGCCTTTCAGCGCGCTTATATTACAGCAAGGGATGCATGCTGATATAAGGTCTGAATCCTAGTGAGAAACCAGGGTCTGTCAAAGCAGAGGCCGATTCAGATTTCCGATTTTTTATTCAAGTCACTCATACACCACCTATATATATCCTCTTGCCATATGACATGCCATGCCACACAGGATGAGTTGAAGACTCATTGTAAGTCTATGTATTTGTAGACTCTCCTGATACAACAAAGATCACCAGTTGTGTGCCCGTGGTTTTTCCCTGCAAGGGTTTCCACGTAAAAATGTGTGTCTTGTCCTGTGTTCTTGATATTTCTTTTGCTTGCTGATTTTTACAATGCATAAAATAATTGGTTTGCGGGTTGCTTATATTTGTTAAAGACTGTAGTATCCACATGTGACACTTTCTTTCGGCTGTTGTCTGTAGGGTACTTAAATGTGTCCTAATATTTGTCTCTTTTTATCTACTATTGCTCGCATATAACCTAATAAAGATTGAAAAAAATGAAATCCAAAACTGGCGCAGTACCATGTTGTCCTGCTTTATTTATTCCATATGGGAATCAAGATCAAATATCTTGGACCAAGCAGGAATAATCACAATGCATAAACGGAACGAAATGAATGTAAGCACATTGGAGATATATAGGTGCATAAAAAAAGAGAAGTACCACAATATACTAAGGTAAAAGGACTTACAGAGGATTGTAGGGCAGGAGTATGTAGTCCTTTTCCTTATTATTGCTCCCATGAACCTGAAGGTGAAAAAATGGAATCCAAAACTGACACGTTATCATGTCATCCTGCTTTATTGTTCTCTGGGTATCAAAGTAAAATACCTTGTGCCAAGCAGGAATGATCACAATGATCAAGTGTTCGATGCGTAAACGGAACAAATGAATGTGAACAAACGGATATAGGTGCATAAAACAAGAAAAGTACAACAGTACTAGGTAAAAAAGCTTACGGAGGATTGTAGGGCACACATATGTATCCTTGTCCTTAGGATGGAGGATGTGTAGTCCTTGTCCTTAGGATCGAGCAATAGATAATTTACTACTTCACTTAATTTCAAGCACTTGTAACGAGATTTTCATGGAACAAAGATACAACCTTGTTTTTCTTGATGCCTAATACAAACTTAACCAAGGATGAGATCAGATGATAGGAAAAGCCGTGACAGACAACACGAGAGCTAGCAACGTCCCATAATTTCATTATCAGAAAAGCAGATACCAATTCAACTCAGCAGAGACATACTAACAACAGGATGTACAACCATATAGAGAACACTCCCTTTATCACACACTATTGTTCCAACACAAAGGGAAAGAGACATTCCATCGTTCAACGATTGCAGTGGTATATGAGGCAAGATACAATGAATCTGTCCATGCATAAACAAAGTGCCGACCATTTACAACGAGATCAAAACCTACACCATAGCTTTTTTGTTACTTTCAGGTACGAATAGATGCGTGCGGCACGGTAGGCAGTCCCAGTTCATCCTCCTGCACCAACAGACAAAAATAAGCAGAGCAAATTAGTCTACTGGTTGACAAGTGTTCACATTGCAATCAGGGGTAATCAAGCAAATTAAAGTATGTGCCGTCTGAGATATTCAATGGAGACTTCAAAGTTCATCATGAAATCCATCATATACCACATGTTTGGCATGAAAACAGTTTGCATGTTCTCCCTCTGTGTGTTTCTTTTACTATTAAGATCAAGCTATTATGAGCTCAAATTGTTCATACCAACAACATATGCATGCATCATGAAGTTGAGCCCAAAATACAAGAGTTATGAGTTCAGCACTACATTCATAATGATCTCAAGCATCTAGCCTGTCAAATTAGATCATGTCACAAGATAAAAGGAAACACTGTGATTGCATGGGAAATGACATGAACCATCGATTTCTTCCTAGGGATATCAGCATCAGAATCAATGTGAACAGAAACTGAACTAGTCAGTCTTGCAATTGACATACCTGCTGCCGGTTTGCTAGGACTGCTGCATGACCACTTGGTGCAGCAGGTAGGTTAAGCTCAGAATCAAGATCAGTCTCCTTGTCTGGTTGGAGATACGATGGGACTGAATTCGACTCAAAGTCCATATCGGCTTCCAAAGCATCAAGCTCTGTATTTTCCAACGTACAAAATGAGAACAGCAAACAGAGAACCGTCTTTTCTGTAAATTAACACATGCATGACGCAAAACCAGTCTTGCAACAAAAGGGCCAAAAAAGTGTTTCAGATGAAACCTAAGACCAATATAAAATGGAGAGTGTACTGAATCAAATTCAACTACGAAACTTTTACTGAAGAGTGGTTCCCAGCTGGTAACCACTGCAAGGAAAACTAGTTGGCCAAGTAAGGTTTTGAATTATCTGAGAATAACCAACTACCGAATAAGAGCCATACCGCCCATAAGTTCCTCCTCATCGATGTCATCTGGGACATTGTAGCTTCTACCAAGAGTTTCTTGTATTTCATTGCTCACATCCATAAGATCCATCATCTCGTCTTGCATGCTCTGCGGATGATTATTATAAAAAGTATGGATTGAGATGTAATTAAAACAAAAATAGACAGGATAAATTAAGCAAGCAAATAATGAATCTGGTACACAACAGGATGTTGCATACATCTATATCTTCAATCCTGACAGTCTTCATCATCCCTTTCAGCTCTTTATTGGCAGCCTTCATTGCAGTCATCTGTTAAATGAAAGACAATTCAACATAAGTTTGGGAGCCAGAATAAGAATCTATCATGAACTTGATAGGAAACTAAGGCAACACACAGTGTGTTGAGCATCTTTAATTCTGTCTGATGCGAAAGCAAGTTGGTCAAGATTATAAGTTTGGTTGGACAGGATGTCACGTTGACCTTCATACCTGTAGGGAAAGCATGTGGAGTTTAAAGATTAGAGCACTAGAATAATAGCCTGCTGCCACAAGAGGAATGATTAAATGATACAGGGTAATCAGTGCCCTTTATACAGGGAAACCTTCAAGTATAAAAAAAGAGAATGACTCACACGGAACAACAAATAATTTAAACTAAAATCACGGCAAGCATTTTGGAACGGAGGGAGTAGTACTTATGTGGCTTACTTAGTTTCAACCATTGGTTGGCAGGACTGACACGGAACAAATATCATACAGCCTTCTTATTTCTACATGCCTAATGCAAACTTATTGACAGAAAGGCTGAGTATAGATGGTACGAGAACTAGCAAATACCCCAATAACCTTTTTATCAGAAAAGTAGATACCAATTCACCTCAGAACTCAACTAGGCTAGTTGCAATCACACACATGCTAACTATAGGGTGTACAGAGAACACCTCCTTTTAGAACTCACTATCATTCGAAAACCAACAGCGTGAAGACACTCTGGAATGAAATGATGGCTGAGCCGAGGAGCAGGTTGAAAGAGACGAAGCGAGAAGAAGGAAAATGTCTTGGCATCCTTAGTTTTACCGTAGCAACGTGCAAAGAGCCATCGTGGCAAATATTGCCGTGCTTGATATTACACGGCAATCCAGCAGACGTACATGAAGCGCTAGTAGTAGACTTTTACCGATTCAACCTACGTGAGCTTGCAACTTTTCTTCAGCTTTGAATTCCACAAGCTGCAGCCAAACACATGACTTCCAACAAGACTTGCATGCGGTCCACTATTTGTCTTAACCTCAATCGAACATAGAAACCATCAATAGAATTCCAGCACGGAATTTTCCACTAGTTTGTTTTACTAGTAAGATCAAGCTAGGATGAGCTCAGTTCTTCGCACCAACAAAAAAGGTATCTTTCATGACACTAAGCCTGAAATACACGACTTAAGAGTTCAGAAATATGTTCATAACGATCTCAACAATCTAGCCTCTCTCAATTAGATCATGTGACAGGATAAGAAAAAACCCGACTACTACAGAGCATGGTATATTAGAAATTGCAGAGAGAGAGGTAGGCAGGCACCTAACATAATACTCTGAACAATCGTGTGAGTTCAGAGAACAGCTCTCATTATCACTTTCTAATACAGATTCATCTTGTGCTTGCTTTCCAACCTAAACATTCCATCGAGATTCAACGCAGACGGTGTGATTGACATGCTATATAATAATAGGATGTACAACCACCATACAGAGACAGAGAGTGGCTCACATTATTCCAAAACAAGTCTTCTTCTGCCTTCCTCAATGCCTTCTCAGATGTTCGATGGAATATCGGAGGTTGAACAGTGGATTTGCACCCTTTTGATTACTCATAAATTAAAAAGGGGCATACCAGGGAATATTGGCATGTCGGATGTTACACGGCAATCAACAACGTACATGGGCCGGCAGACCTACCGAAAGCGCAGTGACCCATTTGAGCTTGTATTTTTGCTTCAGCTTGTGTGGTCAAGATGCTGCCTGGTTGTATAGGTTATGAATTCCACAGGACTTCGAACAATATATACTTGCATGGTTGTACAGAGCCACTCTGTCATTTTCCTCGTACACACGACTTCCAACAAGACTTGGCATTTATACTAACCACAATTCAACACCCAAACCTCTATTTTTACCACCAGCACAGAATTTTCCCACAATTTGTCGTTGTGTTGCTCCACCAGCCACGATTCCGTGAGCTAAACAGTTTGTTCTATGTACCAACTGAAAAGTGAAAAGGGAAAATTTAACATTGGTACCGTGGAGAATAGCTTAACTGAAGCAGTTACAGTTTACATGATCAAATATACTATCAAAACAACCACAGGAGATAGAACAAACTCTACTGCAGTGTTAACTCAAAGTCCATTCAGTGCATAAGTTCTGGACGGAGGAGAACTGGGAAAGATATGAGTAGGCGTACTCCGTGGGTACCCTTCTATCCCTGCCTTCAATTGCTTTCTAGTAATAATTACCTTGTCATTTTTCCACAGGCACAAGGAAAGAAAAAAAGAGGAATAGATGGCGACACTGAAGAAGGAAAAACTGTCTGCCCAGCAGCAGCTGCCAAAGGGAAGGAAACAGGGGCAGGGATGGCGACACGCTGAAGAATAGTCATCCAGCAACAACTTCCACTCAACTGTTGTGTGTTGATTGATGACCTCACAACAACGGAAGACACACTAGTTAAATAATCATCAACAGTATGCACAGAATCATATCCCCCGAGCAAACAAAGCATGCAAACACTACGCAGAAAAATGCCATCATGCTCAACACCATTGTTGTACCTCTGCCTACTGCTGGTGGCGTGCCTTCTTCTCTTGGAAGAAGCACATGCGGTGCACCATGGAGGGATCTCTCTGAGGTCTCAACGCATGGCCCTCCTCCACTGGAAAGCTACACTTGCGAGCCCACCACTGCAGATGAGCTCTTGGCAAGAAAACACCAGGCCCTGCAACTGGTCGGGCATCATGTGCACGGCTATCCGCCATGGCCGCGGCATGCCCTGGGTGGTAACCAACATATCCCTGCCGGGTGCTGGCATCCGTGGCCAGCTTGGTGAGCTCAACTTCTCGGCTCTTCCATTCCTCGCATATATTGACCTTCAGAACAACAGTCTCCACGGTGTACTACCCGCTAGTATCAGCTCTCTATCATCACTATCTTATCTTGACCTTAGCTTCAACCATCTCAAAGGGAAAATTCCGTTTGAGTTTGGTGGCTTGCAGAGTCTCATGCAGCTTGGTCTCTCATCTAACAGACTCACAGGACATATCCCTGCGTCTCTTGGTAACCTAACAATGTTAAATTATCTTGTCATTCACCAGAACATGGTATCTGGTCCCATTCCTAAGGAGATTGGAAACCTTGTCAACCTACAAGGCCTACAGCTAAGCAACAACCCCTTAACCGGCATGATACCAAAAACCCTTGGAAATCTGACCCAACTAAATGATTTGTACCTATATGGTAATCAACTTTCAGGGCCTATACCCCAAGAGCTAGGCAGACTGGTCCGTTTGCAAAGTCTTCAGCTTCAGTCAAATGATTTTTCAGGTCCAATTCCAATCTCCATAACCAATCTCACTAAGATGAACACACTTTTTCTCTTTGAAAATCAAATCACAGGTTCAATACCCCCAGAAATAGGCAACCTCACTATGCTCAATGAACTTTCTCTCTATACAAATCAAATCACAGGCCCAATACCTTTTGAATTGGGCTATTTGCTGAATCTCCAAAATTTTGGGTTGTCCAACAACCAAATATCTGGCACTATTCCTGATAGCATAGGAAATAATACCAAGCTAGTAGTACTATCCCTCGATCAAAATCAGATAACCGGCTCTATCCCTAAAGGGATTGGCAATCTGCTAAACCTCAAATATTTAAACGTGTACCAGAACCAAATTTCGGGATCAATACCTAAAACTTTTGGGAAGCTGCAAAACATCCAAGAACTGTACATCAACCATAACAAATTATCAGGTTCTCTTCCTCAAGAATTCGGAGACCTCATAAACCTTGTTGCACTTGGGCTGGCTAACAACTCACTTTCAGGACCTTTACCTGCAAATATATGTTCAGGGGGTAGGCTTCAATATCTATATCTCTTTTCTAATATGTTCAATGGCCCCATTCCAAGGAGTTTAAAGACATGTACCAGTTTGGTTGAAATTAGCCTTCAGAGGAACCAACTAACAGGAGATATATCTCAGCACTTTGGTGTGTATCCACAACTCAAAAGGATGAGCTTTGCATCGAATAGATTCTATGGGCAGATCCCACCAAATCTAGATGCATGTACCAAACTAACGATACTACGTCTAGCACAAAATATGATCACGGGTTCCATACCTCCAATCCTTTCTAAATTGTTGAACCTAGAAGAACTAAGTCTCAATTCTAATCGCCTCAGCGGTGGGATTCCACAAGAAATCTGTAGTTTAGCAAATTTATATAGACTGAACTTATCATCTAACCAATTATTTGGATCCATACCTACACACATAGAAAAGCTAGGCAATCTAGCATACCTTGATATATCTGGAAACAGACTGAGCGGGTCAGTACCTGAGGACCTAGGAGGCTGCATGAAACTACTTTCCTTGAAGATCAACAGCAACAGCTTCAATGGGAGTTTGCCTGGTGTGATTGGAAATTTAGCAAGTCTGCAGATCATGTTAGATGTAAGCAACAATAACCTCAGTGGCGCATTGCCGCAGCAACTTGGGAAGTTGGGGATGCTAGAATTTTGGAATTTATCCCATAATCAGTTCAGCGGCATCATTCCGTCCTCTTTTGCAAGCATGGTGAGCCTTTCAACACTCGATGTGTCCTACAACAACTTGGAAGGACCAATCCCAACAACACGGCTACTCCAAAATGCTTCAGCAAGTTGGTTTCTTCACAATAAAGGTTTGTGTGGTAACCTATCTGGCCTGCCAACTTGTTACTCAACTCCAGTAGCTGGTCACCATAAACGAAAGATAATTGGTTTTCTTTTGCCAATTGTTCTTGTGATGGGTTTTGGCATTGTTGCTGCAATTGTTGTCATAATAATACTTACTCGTAAGAAGAGAAAACCACAGGAAAGTGTCACTTCTGAAGCAAGGGACCTATTCTCTGTTTGGAATTTTGATGGAAGATTAGCATTTGACGATATTGTAAGGGCAACAGAAGACTTCGATGATAAGTACATCACTGGAACAGGAGGATACGGCAAAGTCTACAAGGCACAACTCCAAGACGGCCAGCTGGTTGCTGTGAAGAAGCTTCATCAGACGGAAGAAGAGTTCGATGATGAAAGAAGATTTCGTAGTGAAATGGAAATCTTAACACAGATCCGACAACGAAGCATCGTCAAAATGTATGGATTCTGCTCCCATCCAACATATAAATTTCTCGTCTATGACTACATTCAGCAGGGAAGCCTCCACGGAATATTAGAAAATCAGGAGCTAGCAAAGGAATTAGATTGGAAGAAGAGAATTTCTCTTGCAACTGATGTGGCTCAAGCAATATCTTATTTGCACCACGAATGCAGTCCATCTATAATCCATCGAGATATCACAAGCAACAACATCTTACTTGATACATCCTTCAAGGCTTTTGTCTCGGATTTCGGCACAGCAAGGATTCTTAAGCCCGATTCATCAAACTGGAGTGCACTTGCAGGAACGTATGGCTACATAGCTCCTGGTATGTACTAGTACTACTATAACCTTTCTTCTCACGTCAGAAGGACTCATCTGACGGAAGTCTAATGATTTTATTTTGTGCAGAATTGTCGTACACATCTGTTGTGACAGAGAAATGCGATGTCTATAGCTTTGGAGTGGTTGTGCTAGAGCTAGTGATGGGGAAGCATCCAAGGGATCTATTAGATGGTACTATGTCAAACGGAGAACAAGTCATACTGGTGAAAGATATTCTGGACCAACGACTGACAACACCAACAACAGAAGAGAATAGGTTATCTCCTCTCATCAAGCTGGCCTTTTCTTGCTTGGAATCTTCTCCACAAGCAAGGCCAAGCATGCAGGAGGCATACCAAATGCTCATTAAGCGACCCTCATCTAGTTCATGTTCCGTGCCTTTCAGCACACTTACGTTACAGCAAGTAAGGAAGAGTTGATGACTCATTGTATGTCTATGTATTTGTAGCCACTCTCCTGATATAGTAAAAGATACCATCATGTGCCCGTGGTTTTTTCCCGCAAGGGTTTTCCACGTAAAAATCGTCACGTGTTCTTAATATTTCTTTGTTTGCTTGCTTGCTGATTTCTGACAATGCGTAAATATAATTTGTTTTGTGGGGTGCTTGTAAAATGTATGCAGTGTCTATGTTATATTTGTTTAGACATAATACCCACATACGACACGTTGTTTCGGCTGTTCTCTACATTCTACAAGGGTACTTGATATGGCGTATTAATATTTCTACATTTCTCTACTAACTGGAGTGATATCAGCGGTCACGCTTTATTGTTCTCCAGGAACCAAGGTAAAATACCTTGGACCAAGCAGGAAAAATCACAATGATCAAGTGGTCGATGCGTAAACAGGAACAAATGAATGTAAACACGCAGATCTAGGTGCGTAAAAAAACATAATTACCACAGTACTATGTAAAAGGACTTACAGAGGATTGTACGGAAGGAGTATGAAGTTCTGGTCCTTGTGATGGAGCATTGTATCCAGGAGTATGTAATCCTTGTCCCTAGGATGGAACAACAAATAATTTACTACTACACTTAAATTCAAGCATTAATTGGCGAGATTGACATGGAACAAAGATGCAACCTAAGATGAAATTTCTTCATGTCTAATACAAGCTAAACAAAGGATGAGATGAGATGAGATGAGATGAAAAGCCCCAGGTGACAGTCAATGGCGAGAGCTAAGCTAGTGCAATCATAGACATGAAGAGTGCAAACAGAGACATACTAAGAACTAGATGTACAATCGTATAGAGAATAGCTCCATTTACCATTGTTCAACGACTTGCAGTGGTATATGAGGAAAGATACAATGAATTTTTCCATGCACAAACAAAGCGCCAACCATGTACATCAAGATCAAACCTACACGATAGTTTTTTTTTGTTAGTTTCAGATATGAATTGATGTGTGCGGCACTGCAGGCAGTCCTAGTTCATCCTCCTGCACAAGCAGAGGAAAGCAAGCACATCAAATTAGTCTACTGGTTGAGACACAAGCATAGACGTTCACTGAAACTGAAATGAAGCAGAGTATGTGCTGTGGTATGATAAGACCGAGACAACGGTAATTGTTCCAAGAGCTCAGGATCAAATCCATCATATAGCACATGTTTGGCATTAAAGTGATTTGCATGTCCTCCCATGAGTTGTTTTTGCTAGTAAGCTAGGATAAGCTCAGTTGTTCACACCAACAATACAGGTACTTGCCATGAAATTAAACCCAAAATACACAATTTATAGGTTAGGAATAGTTCCATATATAATGATCGCAGGTATCTAGCCTCTCATTTAGATCATGTGACGAGATAAAGAAACCCTTCTACAACTTCATGCACAGTGATTGCATGGGAAATGATGCGAACCACTATCTCAGAAAATCAACATCACAGAAACTAGTCAGTCTTGCAATTGACATAACTAGCTACCTGCTGACTATTTGCCATGACTGCTGCATGACCACCTTGTGCAGCAGGTAAGTTAAGCTCGAAACCAAGATATGTCTCCTTGTTTCGTTAGAGGTATGATGGGACTGAATTTGATTTAAAGTCCATCAGCTTCCAAAGCATCAAGCTCTGCATTTTTCAACATACAAAATGAGTGCAGCAAACAGAGAACTGTCTTGTCTGTACAGGGCTTATGACAAAAGTGCCAAAACGTTTCAGGTAAATCATGGACCTGAGAACTGATAAAAACTGAGAGTTTGCTGGATTGAATTCAACTACAGAATTTAAATTGACGTGTGGTTCCTGGCTGGTTATCACTGTAAGGCAAACTATTTGATTCAGTAACTTTAGGGTGATAATACCTAGTGTTAGAGTCATCTAAGAATGGCCAACTACAAATAAGTTCCTCCTCATCAATGTCATCTGGGACACTGTAGCTTCTACCAAGAGTTTCTTGTATTTCATTGCTCACATCCATAAGATCCATCATCTCGTCTTGCATGCTCTGCGCGTTATAAAAAAAGGTATGGATTCAGTTGTAATTCAAACAAAAATAGACAGGAAAAATAAGCAAGCAAATGACGAGTCTGGTACACAACAGGGTGTTGCATACATCTATATCTTCAATCCTGACAGTCTTCATCATCCCTTTCAGCTCTTTATTGGCAGCCTTCATTGCAGTCATCTGTTAAATGAAAGACACTTGAGCACAAGTCTAGGAGCTAGAATCAGAATCTACATTGAACTAGATAGGAAACTAATTCAACGTACAGAAAGCATGTGCAGTATAAAGATTAGAGACTAGAACTAGATTAATATGTTGCTGCCACGAAAAGAATGATTAATTCCTACAGGATAATGAGGTCCATATTTAACTAAAGCCAGGAGCATGGAGCAGCAATAGCATTCCCACTTATGTCTTGTCCATGTGAAGAACTTGCTAGCGTTTGAAATCAGCAGTTTCTATTATAGCAAGTAACTGAAACTACAGAAAAAATACCTATTATTGTAAAGAAGTAAAAAAAATCTAAAGGTGTATGAGAGCACATCAACCAGATTCAGGCTATACCTTCTGGGACAACCTTTTAGACGGTGACTTGTCAACATTGATGGGTGGCAGCGTGGACTGGCGAGCGCCCGCGGAGAAAGGAGAAGAAGACGTCGCTGCAGCGTGCTGTCATGCTGCGGGCATTTCATCGAACAGGTGGTGTGCGGTAACTAATCTCTATGCCTCCGAATCCTCTTCCTGCCCCTGAAATCGACTCTCAAACCACCAAAGTCAGCAGCAACAACCCGATTCTCTTCATACATCGCATAAATCACCGTGAGAAGTTGAGAAGAGCACGCAGAGCTCGCAGGCGTGGTCGGTGGCGTTGTCGTGGTGCTAGCCGGCGAGCGGGCACGGCAGTCGCTGCATTTGGCGCTGACGCGGCCCGAAGCTCGGTGGTGGGGGGTCGTGGCGCGGCGGGGACGCAGGTTGGGGTCGGGGTCGGCCGCCGGGAGCTCGGCCCGGCGCAGCTTGGAGGACGGACAACGGCGACGGGGCGGGCTGCTAGGGGCGAACCAACCCAAAAACTGCCTGAGGGGCCAGTTATTGTTTGCCGCTCACTGCTATGGGCCCGGCCCATTGCCAGTTTCCCCTGTTTTTATTTGGTTTTGAAAGAAGTATAGTTTTCACCCTCAAATCCACTCCATTGTCTCCATAGCTCCCTAAAGTCAATTTTGGTATGATTTAGACCCTAAAAACAAAAATGCTAGACACACAGACAAAACCAACGGACCTTTACGGATAAGCTGACTTGTCATTTTCTAATTAGGCTAAATAACCCTGTCCACCTAATTAATCGCCCCCCCTGATTTTAACTGGTGGGGGTGGGCGCCAAGGCCTGTAAAGCCCCGTAATCTTCCGTTTATGTAGCAAAGCCGCCCTAAAAATATCAATACCAGTTTAATTAGACCTGAGCGGTTTAGTCTCGGATCAAGAGTGGTTTTGCATCTGGTTTTTGTTTATTCATCTAGGCGGCAAGGACAGCGACGCAATTGTAGTTGGTGTGGACGGCTGCGCTGCAGCCCTTCCGGTTTCCTCTTTGCACTACGAAGACGAATAGCCAACTACTTATTTTCAGCGACCTGCTGCCACATAAGCATGTCAAGTCAGCGACAAATCAGTGCCTAATCACAAAACAAGATGAAAAATCACTCTTGATGTGACACTGGGGCGAACCAAACCCAAAAACTGCCTGAGGGGCCAGTTATTGTTTGCCGCTCACTGCTATGGGCCCGGCCCATTGCCAGTTTCCCCTGTTTTTATTTGGTTTTGAAAGAAGTATAGTTTTCACCCTCAAATCCACTCCATTGTCTCCATAGCTCCCTAAAGTCAATTTTGGTATGATTTAGACCCTAAAAACAAAAATGCTAGACACACAGACAAAACCAATGGACCTTTACGGATAAGCTGACTTGTCATTTTCTAATTAGGCTAAATAACCCTGTCCTCCTAATTAATCGCCCCCCTTGATTTTAACTGGTGGGGGTGGGCGCCAAGGCCTGTAAAGCCCCGTAATCCTCCGTTTATGTAGCAAAGCCGCCCTAAAAATATCAATACCAGTTTAATTAGACCTGAGCGGTTTAGTGTCAGATCAAGAGTGGTTTTGCATCTGGTTTTTGTTTATTCATCTAGGCGGCAAGGATAGCGACGCAATTGTAGTTGGTGTGGACGGCTGCGCTGCAGCCCTTCCGGTTTCCTCTTTGCACTACGAAGACGAATAGCCAACCACTTATTTTCAGCGACCTGCTGCCACATAAGCATGTCAAGTCAGCGACAAATCAGTGCCTAATCACAAAACAAGATGAAAAATCACTCTTGATGTGACACTAAACCGCTCAAGGCTAGATTAAACTGGTATTGACATTTTTAGGGTCTAAATCAGACCAAATTTGACTGTGGGGTTATGGAGACATTGAGTGGATTTGAGGGTGAAAGCTATACTTTTTTCTTTGGTTTTTATAAGTTTTTATACTGATTTCTTTTGGTTCATTCAGGGTGGCTTTTTTGTTTTTAATTTTTTGTTGTTCTCTTATTTTTCCTTTTGTTTGATTTTTTATTTTATTTATATTTTTGTCTTCATTTATAACTATAACTCTGGTGTATATATGAACATTTCAAAAAATATTATTACCTTTTTGTAATATTTTTAAAAAATATATAAACTTTTTTAACAATATTTTTTAAAATAAATCCGTGCTCACCCATTAGAACTCCTAACTAGGGGCTAAATAGGGTCTTTACACGTTGCTACCTCGATCTCTCCCTTCTAGCGGTATCGTCGGCGGCCAGAGGTGCGCGGACTCATCTTGTTCGTAGTTCATAATTATTTTTCAGTGGGCATGTTAGTGTCATGGTATCTTTTTCTTTGTACGGCTACTGTTTTCATTGATGAATATCAAATATGATACACTTTTTTTTCATTGTAAAAAAAAATGCTCTCTCTATTTTTATTCACCCTGCGTATTATATTCCTCCTAAGTCAAACTTTAGAAAGTTTAATCAAGTTCATAGAAAATGATACAAACATTTATAACAACAAATATATATGATGTGGAAATATATTCAATGGTGAATCCAATAGGATTGATTTCGCATTGAAGATGTTAACCATTTTTTTTCTAAAAATTTGGTCAAAATTTACAAATTAAAGTTTGACTTAAGAAAAAAGCTACTATGCAGAGTAAATACAAACGTACGCAGTACTTACTGCACATGAATCTTGCCATTTGGCATCAGGCTAGCAGGTAGATGGCCTTCCACTTTCAACAAGAGGTGTATACTACTTGTGTGCACTCTTCCTCTTCCTGCACAAGCAGATCAGTGTTCTATCCTGCACCACTCTGCTGCATCTCTAGTCTCAGCCAAACCACTAGCCTTGGCAATTAAGTGCTTGCTTTCTCCAGTAGCTAGGTCGTGTGTATATACACTAATAAGAGAAGTTGAAACAGATTCAACCTAAAAAATCCATCGAGATTCAACTCAGCTTGTGCCATCTGTCCATCACAGACATGCTAATTAACAACGAATCTGTCCATGCACAAACAAAGGCGTCGACCATTTACGTCACCATAGCATATACTCCCTCCGTTCAGAATTACTTGTCACAAAAGTGGATGTATCTACAACTAAAATACATCTAGATACATTCATTTTTTTACGAGTAATTCCGAACGGAGGGAGTAGATTTGAATCCATGTGTTTGCTACTGTACCGTAGGTAGTACCAGTTCATCCTCCTGTCCTGCACAAGCAGAAAAAAATGAGCACCCGGTCAGACAAAAGGAATTAGCTGAGCAGATCATTCTAGTGGTTGAGAGTCAAGCTTAATTAGACATCTACAGCGACTGGAATCAATCGAGCTAATGGAACTTGGTTAGGTGCCATGCATCTGAGATGCTGAGCAGAGGTTTCAAAGCCCAAGATAATGTCCGTCCATCATACAACAAGATGATGTCCACCATATATCAGGATGATTGCCATCCTGCTGCACTTGCTTTCTCCGTATGTGTACACACTGACAAGAGTAGTGGATGCCAATTCAGCCTCGAAAAACTCATCAAAATTCAACTTAACTAGTTGTATCTCAACTTAACCTCGACCGCAGAAATTCAACTGCCAGTACTGACTAGAGTAGTGGATGCCAACTTAACCTCAAAAAATGCTAACAAATCCCTGTTATTGCAAAACAAACAAGGGGAAGAGACATTAATTCCATCGTTCAAAGAATTGTACTTGTGTCCATGCATAACCGAAGGTGTCGACCATTAATTTACCTCGAGATCAAACCGCAACCGTAGTGTATACTTCTTGTTAGAGTCAGGTACGGATCGATGCATGCAGCACTGTACTGTAGGTAGTCCCAGTTCAGCCTCCTGCACAATAAGAAAAAAAGCAAGCACCATTTCAGAAAAAAGCATGCTGAAAAAAAACTGTTCCGCCGGTTGAGAGACAAGCTTAGGCGTTCACAGATACTGGAATCAATCGAGCAAATGGAACTTGTTCATCTGTTGTCTGAGATGCTGAGCAGAGGATTCAGAGCTCAAGATAATGTCCATCGTACAACAAGATGATAGGCCACGGGTGCTCAACAAAGGTAACTGTTTCCAAAGTTCATGGAGCCCCAAATACTACTACTACAGAAAATGCCATATCAGACGTCGCACTCGGAGCTATCAAAGTATGCAAACGATAGTAAGAAACTTACCGTGTGTACAAGTGTTTACTGCCGTGTATAAGTGTTTCAGTGTTGGAATTCTATTGATGTTAAAAAAATAAATGTTTCAGTGTTAAAGTTTAGTCCAGCTAAAACTTACTGTGTGTGAAAGTGTTTACTGCCGTTTCTGCCATCTTGTATTATAGTACATCTCTATGTACTGCTATGTGCTACCAAAGTATGCAAGAGACATTAAGAATTTGCACACTTTTGATTACTACTCGTAAATTGCAAAGGTCATACCTGGGAATATTGGCGTGTTGGATGTTACACGTCAATCAACGCGTACAGAAATAGTAGTACATGTTTACCAAGTCAATCACTTGAACTTGGAACTTCTCTTCAGTCAATGTGGTCATGAGGCTGCTTGGTTGTTTAGTCTTTATAAATTCCAGAAGTAGCAGCCACTGCCTCATTTTACAAAAGACTTCTAACAAGACTTGGGGTCCAGGATCTGTATTGACCAAAATTAAACACCGACACCTTTATTTTTTTAACATCAATAGAATTCCAACAAGACTTGGGGCTCCAGGATCTGTATTGACCAAAGACAAGATGCAAACACTGGCAGCAAGATGCCATCTTTGTCCTGCCTCTACCTCCTGCTGATGTCATGCCTTCTTCTCAACGGCTGTGTGTTACATAGAACCTCATAACAATGGACGACATGCTGGTTTAATATAAATAGAGTTGCTGTGCACATGGAATCACATCTCCCAACCAAACACAAGATGCAAACACTACGGAGCAAAATGCCATCTTGCTCAACACCTTGGTTCTACCTACTGCTTGTGTCGTGCCTTCTTCTCTTGAAAGAAGCGCATGCGGCGCACCATGGAGGGATCTCACTGAGGTCTCAAC